>NW_022986963.1:505574-675253 GCF_010093935.1 Zasmidium cellare ATCC 36951
TGAGAGGCTTTCTGAGACTGTAGGCTGCGTTATACTGCGCTGGAATTCGTTCAAGAACCACTGCTGGAGTTGTTTTTGAGTTAGCTGAGGGTGTTGTTGTGCATATTGACGAAGGGCCTTCCTTTGAGAGACTGAAAGGCCAGGTGTCTTGCGGTCTGAAGGCATCTTTTTAATACCTGGTTTAGCCAATAAATTGATCAGGTTAAGGCAATATAGGCAGGTAAGAGGTTCACACCGAATTTTAGAAGTTGAAGCTGAAAGTATAGCGTTAAAGAGGTTATGTTCCTACGGAATATTGCGTTATCCAGGTTTGACTGTACTAGCTTCGCCTCCCACGCTGAGTTCGAGCCGACCACTCTGCCTTAGCCCCTCGACCACTTTCTGGCCGACACCCAATTGCGACCCGCCGTTCGAGCACCTGCTGTGCTATTGCGCCCCTCCCAGCGACCTCTGACCGTCGCCAAGCAGAGCCTCGTTGCTCGCGGCCGGCTGTGCTGCCAGAATCGGATCGCCATCGCCCTCACCAGCGACAGGGTCCCTGCTCCTATCAGCCGAGGCCGCATTACACCCACCGTCGAATCACCGCCCCCAGCAGACATGCCTGGCCGTCGTCGCGCTGCGGTGGATGCCAGTTGAAATCACCGATGGAGCCATGTCTGCCCTGCGTGTCCAGCAGCGGTTAGGCCTATGGCGTCCTGCTGTCATGCCAACCCTCTGCGATCGGGACGGGCGACACAGCGCAGTTTCGAATCATCATCAGCCTCTACGAGCTGAACTGCACCTGGGTGCCACCACTGGAGCTACAACAGCCAAGCCAATACATGCCGTCCGTTGCGGCCTGTTGGCCATGCTCGCTAGCCTGCGAGGATTCATTCGCAGACGTGCTGCTGCAGCCATGCTACTACCTTTCGAGTATTTTTGATACGCCCAGCCCATCCTTCTATACCCGCTGGCCACACCAAACTCTCCATCCCTGCGACATGTGTGCCCCCGGCCTGCATTTTCGCCTGTCAGCACAAGGTCCCTCCTATGGGTGAGCCACGCGACTGCTCGAATGGGCAGTGGGGCCTTCCTCAAAGCAACGGTAGCATACGAATCAGCGCTCAAGACCGAGATTGCGCGATTCCAAAGTCGTTGATGTGGGCGAACCCGCCTATTCTCAGCGGATGCGGACCAGGTGAAGTCAGAACGAGGAACCAATCACGACTGCCGAAATTAGAACGTGCTGCTTTCCTAAAGATGTGTGGAGAGAGGGGGAGGACCCGCTCTGCATTAGCGCGGATCGGACATCCCACGCGTTCACGAGATTCCGCCAACGCCAACGCCTCTCGTTTCGACAACCGCTTCTTGTCGTTGCTTGAGGCCGGCGGGCAGTGCTTTGCATCTTGGCATGAAAAATCTGCAATCCGCGCCGTACGAGGCGTCAGAGAAACTGTCACCAGGGCGCTGTCTCGGGGGCCTGCGACCCCTGCGTGAGACGCCACCGTCACACGACGGACGACAACGAATGCCTGGTAGTAGCGTTCAATGATCCTGCGAAGAAGTGTTAAAGCGATGGCCTGAGGCTGAAACCCATCAGCCTGCACGAGCAAGACCCTTCCTCAGATCGAGAAAGCACTTCAGGGCAATTGATCAATCACAATGAGGAGAAATCGACCTCGTCAAGCCTCTGGCCACGATCAAACCATCAAGTGACGTTGATTTGAGTGCATACATGGCTCCACTGACCACACCATCGTGGCTCCCATCTCCAGGTCTGTCACCAAAGCTACCGCTCCACCATCAGAAGGCTCAGGTTGGGCAAAAGCCAAAACCGGCAGGAAGAGATCTGTCCAGGCCCTTGTGCCCTGCAGAATCTCTTGCGTCCTGCAGCTGTCCCCGTGGCTAATCGGATATTCGGCAAACCTTGCTTTCTCTGGCAGTACTCACATGAGCAGATACAACGACACCTAGCGGAGGGACTGGTTGGACAATGATCGAGTCGAGACTACACACACAACGAACTGCCAGTCTGTACTGGGGCCTCTTCATGTTCGCTGCTACCCGCCTCGCATGAACGCATGCTCGCTGCGACCTCTACGTCGACCAAGACGTTTTATCCACACTGACGTCTACTCCACGACACAAAAAATGGCGGTGGGGGTAACGAATTTGCACGGCAGAAGAAATCATAGCCAAGCCTGGCTTCATCAGCTACCCTGACACGTGCTCGAGATAGCCAGCATTTCTCGACGCTTGGCTCTTTCATCGTGCTGAGAGATCCATCACCAGTCGCCACCACTCTTGTTGAGAATCGGCCTGCAGGCCTTCGACGGACTTGCGATCGGTCCTTTCGCCATCCATACCCGGATGAAAAGCATCACGTTCTCCGTACCAAACAAAGGAAATAGTCCATTTCCGAAACTTTCAACTAGGCACAGAGATGGTTCACCATTCTGCACCGATGAAGGTTGCTTGGCGGTTGTGGCTTGAGGCAAAAAGTACCGATTGGACCTCACTCTTGTCGACTTTGGAAAGATGGGCGTACCTAGGTACGACTATCATACGAGCTGGACGTTTGAGGCTCTGTTAACTCAATTGATATGGCTTGCTACTTCAAGCACTGGTCGGCAGCACTGTTCGAGTTCGCTTCGATTGTTGGACCTCGAGATCGATCCTCGTATGAGAAGCAACTTCGCAGACGCGGCACAGAAACCCACATGACGATGCTCTTACGCCAGCTGCTTGTCTATCGTTGCCGAAGCCAAGGTCCGATGCGAGCGAGGTCCCCCTTCGCCGTGGAGAAACATCAAAAGCAAGATCGTCTTCACGATCCACACCACCAACGATGATCGAAGATGGGTCGACTTGGGCTTAAGATGCAAGATGATAGATGCTGCGCTCAGAGGACGATATACGCGTCGACTTATCTGTAGGCATGACGCCTAAAGCGATCGTGAGCCGCATCGCGTCATTGCCGAACACACACTGATGAACTGCCTCTCGGTGCATACAACCCCGAATAACGCGTTCATTGCTCTGCGAATCGGCGTTAGGATTGTAGCATCGAACGTCGAACTTCGCAGGGAGTGTCCCAGGCGTTCAGCTGGCTTTCGCGAGGATGAGTCTCAGGATTGGAACCTGAGTTATGGGTGACAACAATGCAAGCGCCGGAGATCGATTTGGCATGGGACCGAATGACCGTACTAATAGCATGATCTAGGACCTATGTGACAGCTCGATCAACGAAAGACAAACCATCGAAAGAGCGGTTCCTCGCACTGGTATGCGACTGGTCGACAGAATATAGGATCCTCATTGATATCGACCTACCTCGCGAGGCAGACCGCCATGGCGACTTGCACGTGAACAGTACGTCGTCAAGCAACACCAATACACCATCCGTCGTACCGCATTCCATACCGAGAATATTAGATATGGAGTCACTGCGGCGCTGCATGGAGGTGATATTGCGACAACATCTTCAACAAGTTTCAAAATGTGGACCATCGGGACGTGAACGACATGATCGTACATCTGTCTTCACGAGAGGAAACGGATGGCATGGTCACTACGATACACGAGGAAGCAAAGAACGCCCAACGAATCGAGCACAAGTCTAGAGCAAAACCACTCATTGCCACTGACTTGCTCATCTTCCTGTTGACGATAACAACGAGGGTGAAGAAAAGCTTCTGCCTGCCAGAGCAAGAGACCTATCCTTTCCACTAATCAACTCATCCGTTCTCAGAAGCTCCCAAAAGAGTTCAGACACATCACACGACACCAACGACAGTCCTCGTTCCATCGTTGTCGCACTCAGCACGCCACGTAAGATTCTGCAACTGATAGCTACGCTCCCTACCGAACCACAGCCCCCCTCGCAGGACGTCTGCGCCGCACAAAAAGATTGCAGCGGGCGACGCCGGAAAATGCAAAGCAAATGTCTCCAAAACACTTTAAGCTTCCTGCGTCTTGTTACACCACTGCGAACTATGAGCTTGCACGCACACAATCACTGGACGACGGTGTACCCCTTGGGAACAACGTACTTTGCTGAGGCGGTCGGATTACCTTCGACACGCCAGATCTCATCTGTACGCTTTGGCCCAGGCAGCCAGGTGCAGGAGAGGTCACGCAAAGGAACGAGGGCGAACGCGTGAAGCGGCATGTTGAGTTGGAGGTTTCGGTCGAATTCGTTGGATCGTAAGTTGGAAAGTGGTAGTAACCTAGAGGCTACCGCAGGAGGACGACGCCATACGAAGCAGAAGTGACAGAGACCTTTCCGATAAGTTGATTGTTGACTTCACTTTTCTTCTGAGGAGTCGATGAATCTATCTGTGAGCAGGAAAGGCACTTTTCCCTGCCATCGTAGTCTTACAAAATCGGGGTATCTCCACCCAAAGAACTCCTTTTTGGCCATGCCGCCTATGCACCCAATGCAACGAAACGCTCGCAAATGCTGCAAATACTGAAACAAAGAACCTCTTCCCTCGAGACGGTCATCTTTGCGCTCTACTTCTCATGATGCTCCTTCTTCTCATTAACCGTCGTCGCCATCCTCTTGCCGATCTCGTAGCTGGAGATCATGATAGCACAAGCTGGTGCTACCTTGAGACAACGTGCACCCCAGCCCTTGAAAAGACCTGTGAGGCCCTCGTGCTGGTAGATATGCCAGAGAAATCGTGGCATTGTCTTGCCCTCGGGCAGGTTCCGGCGTACCTCAGCTGACATGTTCGATTGGATGACGGTTTGCTGGCGAGTCTTTCCTACGTCGAAAGGCGTTGTCACGAGAGCGGCGATCGCACCTGAGCTGGCTCCGGCGATGAATGAGTCCAGAAGTAATGTCCTGGTGCTATGGTCTTTCTTGCGTTCGCCAGAAATGGGGCCTGCGCGTGCTCGTATCATGTCGATTTCCCTGCGGCCGAATTCGTATCCCCACCAGTATAATGCCGAAAAAGGTACGTCTCTCCACAGCGTCAGAGACAGACCTCGCCATAGAGACAAGTAGCCTTGTGAAGCAACCATGTCCTTCAGGCCCACCATTGTCGACCGTAGAACCCCCTTCTCAGACGAGTGCACAGCCTGCATCCTTGTCCGTAGAATCTCAATAGGTCCAACAGCTATTGCCGACATAATTCTTGCCGTGCTTCCCGCAACCAGCGGCGCATAGGCATCGCTCACTCGTCCAGCCATCGGGCTTTTTGCACTTTCTCGCAACCAGTCGTATCCGGCAAAGTAGATGACATTCGCCGGGATTGCCATCAACAACGTCGGGCTCAGACCCCGCCATAGTGTCCAGATGCCTTCATTCCGCGCGATCTTACGGATGCCGTCGAGGGTCGAGTTGAACGTCCGACGCTGGGTCTCTTCTGCCGCACAGTCAGAGATGATCGCCTCATCAATGACGGCGGCATGGGAGGGAGAAGCGACGCAGAATTGGGATTGGTTCTGCACCCAGAAGACCTCGCGGCAGCAGGCTGTAACACCGAGGTTTGGGGGCAATTGGACGAACGAGGGCAAGCGGGCAGAGGAGGGGGACGGACTTGATTGGGATTGGAGGCGGACGCGGACGACATCGAGGGGCGTTACTGCGACAAATTGTTAGCTGAGAGTGAGTGAAAGATGTGCCCATCAAGGTCATACCGAGCAGTGAGGTGAGTATGCTCCCACTCACGGCGGAGAGCATTTTCTGGGTGACTGAGGTCTCCGGATCTGCCGCCGTCCGTACTGTCGACGGCGGTGAGGTGAGGTGCAAGGCAGTCGTGTCCGACTCGCCCTCGCCGTCGGCGGACAGTATTCTGTCGTGCCTCTGGCCTTGAGTGTGCACCGCCGCCATCCCGTCTGCTTTCTCTTCCCGTGGACGCTCCAAGGCGCCGAGAGCGGTATTGTGCGCCTTCTCCAGGGAAGGCGGTGTCCTGGATCTCCTGGCTGCACTTTCGTCGGTCCTGCGGTGTTTGAAAGGTGTAGAAGAAGAAGTAGCAGAGGTCCGCGATTTGGTCGTGGCGCGAATGATTCGATGATGCGGGTTAAGATACACTTCCGGCGTCCGATCGCGGCGTCCCCTTCGAGCTAGAGCCACCCGAGCGAGGCACGTCACCTCTTCAACAAAGGACAACCACTGCCATCAGCTCAATGTCCTACACTCTTGAGATACATCAATGTCTGCAAAGATGAGCGCAGAAGAGATACAGGCACCTAACACGGCGCCAGAGACTGAGGCAGAACTCGAGGCATTCAGACAGCGATGGCGCGAAGAAGTAGAAGCCCGGAACAAGCAGACAGCAACGCCATCGACAAAGAAAGCCTATGAAAAGATACAGAGGCAAAGGGGCGCTCCTCCGCCAGCACACGCCACGGCCGCCGCACCCTCGTCAAGTCGAACGTACAATGAAGAGGTAGAACCCAAGGCATACCACGATCTCCCGAACAAGGAGGAGCAGCTAGTTCTCGGGAAAGAAGGACAGGACCACGACAGAGACGTATACAAAGAGCCTAGCTCAGCGCTGGAACATTACGAGAGGGCCGTAGAAAGGGAGACTCAAGGCAATCTAGGCGAGAGCATCAGACACTACCGAAAGGCATTCAAAGTACACCTCCCCTCATTCCTCTTCTCTGTAGTACGTGCATGCTGAGGTAAGTCACAGCTCGACGACGGCGTCCACGAAGCCTACAAGCGCAAACACTTCCCTCCATCATCTTTCGTGAAACCCAAACCGACCAACCCCAATACATCCAATGCCGCCGCCACAGTCCCCCGAACCGACCACCACTCCCTATATGGTAGTTCCTCAGAAGCCCTGCCAGCAACCCTCAAACAGCTAGTCGACGACTTCTCCGCCCTTCGAATCGAACCCCCACCACCACCCACAGATGCCTCCCCACAAGAACGCTGCCTCCTCGCGGAGATGCCCGAAGAAATCCTCACCCAAATCCTCATCGACCTCGCCACCCAAGACGTCGCCTCCTTCGCCCGCCTCACCCAAGTCTGCAAACGCCTCGCCTACCTCGTCCTAACCGAAGACTCCATCTGGAAACGCGTCGCCCAAGGCCCCGAATTTGGGTTCGCCGCCATGCTCTACGACTACACCGTCGACATCGAAGGCTTCCCAATTTCCGCGAGCGACAACATCGCCCGGTACCTCGACGACGAGATCGACGAAACCGAAACCCCACCCCTGGTCCCCTTGCCAAAAGAACGCGAACAGTCCTTCGACGCTTTGACAGACTCCCTCCTGCACTCAACCTACGCCTCCTCCTGGCGCCACCTCTTCCGCACCCGTCCCCGCCTGCGCTTCAACGGCTGCTACATCTCCACGGTGAACTACACCCGCGCCGGCGCCACAGCGACCAACACACTGACGTGGGGCGCCCCGATCCACGTGGTGACCTACTTCCGCTACCTGCGCTTCTTCCGCGACGGCTCTGCCATTTCCCTCTTGACGACCTCCGAACCGCCCGACGTCGTACATCACCTCACAAAAGCAAACCTCCACTCCCACCACGGCTCGTACCTCCCTTCTTCCGTAATGAAAGACGCCCTGCGCGGGCGCTGGAGGCTCTCCGGCCCTGCTTCCTCCTCATCGCCCGACCCGCTCACGGGCGAAGAGGAACATGAGGGGGAATTGTTCATCGAAACGGAAGGCGTCGTGCCCAAGTATACGTACAAGATGCACTTGGCCGTGGCGAACGCGGGGAAGAGTACGCGCAACAATAAGTTGGCGTGGAAGAGGTTTTGGAGTCACAATAAGCTGACGGACGATTGGGGCGAGTTTACGTTGAGGAATGATAAGGCGTTTTACTGGTCGAGGGTGAGGTGTTATGGGGATGGCTGGTAGACCAAATTTTCAGGGAGCTTGTGTAGATGGATAGTGGGGAGGAACAGTCTCCTCCAAGATCATCAGTAGATTCATCATCTCATTTCAGCATCAACTCATACTCCCCCACTACAATTACCACTCAATACCTCTCAATCAACCACGCCCTCCTCTCCCCCTCTCCCATCTGATTCAACATCTCCTGCTCCGCCTTCTTAACAGCCACCCAATTCCTCACCAACAACCCCTCCCCCTCCCCACCGCCAACCATCCTCCCCACCTCCCCAACATCCTTCTCCAACGCCCCCAGCGCATCCTCAAATCCCCTCGGCAACCTCTCCACAATCCCCAACCCCGCCTTCTCCTCCTCCGAAAGCTTCGTAGGATTCATCCTGCAATCCCGAATCTTCAGCTCTACCGACCTCCTCACCCCGTCCAATCCTACCCCCAAAATCACACCGAGAGCGAGGTACATATTCGCCAGGCCGTCGAGACAGCGGATCTCCCATCTTTGGGCCGAGACGCGGCGGAGGGGCGTTTCGCGGTTGTTGGTGCCCCATGCGACCCAGGTGCCGCCCGTCCAGCTGTTGTCGGCGACGCGGCCGTAGCTGACGGGGTGGGGCATGGTGATGGCTGTGATGGCGGGGAGGTGGGCGAGGATGTTGGCGATGAAGGATTGTTCGATGGTTTCGAGTTGGGAGAGTTGGAGGGTGGAAGTGTTGAGGGAGATGTGGGCGTGTGCGGCGGTGCCGATGCCTGGGAAGGGCATGGGGTGGCAGGTTGCTCGGAGGCCGTTCTGGGTGGCGATTTGTTGGATGCATTGTTTGGCTTGGATCAGGGTGTCTACCGCCTGGACTGGAGGTAGCGGTGGGAGTACGAACTCGTATTGGCCTGCGCCAGCCTCTGAATGCAGTGCCTGGATCGGTATCCCTATGTTCTGCAGGACTGTACCGATGGATGTCATTAAGGCCACAGAAGTCATGTACTGCTCGTCGCTAAAGGTGCCCCATGCGTGGTTTGCGTCGAGGGGCGAGAATGGATCATCGCTGCCTTTTGGCCCTCGCCTGCAGAATGTGATCTCAATCTCGAAGCCGACCAAGAAGTTGATGTCATATTCTTGTTCGAAAGAATGGACGATACGCTGCAGCGTGTATCTTGGACATGCCGCGAGACCTACGCCCTGCTCGTCGGTGAATCTGGCCATAACGGTTGCGGCGTTCTTGACGGGCCCGGTCGGTTGCAAAAGACGAAAGCTGCTCAGGTCGGGTTCAACGTATATGCTCCCAACAGGGTCACAGATCGATGACATATGATCATTTGGAGTCGTCCCAAGATTTCCGTTCGATATGGCAAATCGCCCTGGCCCGCTAGTCATCATCTTATCAAACTCAACAATGGGTAGCCATCGAGTGCGCATCTGTGCGTTGTAGTCGAGCCATTGAACGAAGACATATTGCACACTACCCTGCCTGGCGGTCTGACGATATGTGTTCATGGCGGCCGGTATGCTGCGAGTGGCTACGACAGTTGGCATTGGTGTACCATTGGCATTTGTCTATGCTGGCATCAGCACTGAATTGAGAATAGCACGTGAAATGACTTGCATTGTCACGAAGATGCAGTGTGTGAATTGTTCGTCAAAGTGGATCGAGTTGACAAGCACAAGACCTAAGTGAAGTTACTTACATCTCTAGAGTTCGACTTGGAGTGTATCGAGACACTGCGTCCGCCTGTAGCGGGTAGCACCAAGTCGAGGTTATAGAGCAGGTTCGAGTTGAAGAATAGAACATCTTTCACGGCTTGCACAGCCTGAGCAACCGTCAAGTCCTCGCGGGTGACGTACTCACACAACACCTTTTCCAAAGCCACACGGCCTTGCAGGTTGGCGAGATAATATGTTTCGGGGTGATGATGGCCATCAGTACTCCACAAAATCTTAGACGTCGGTGTGATCTCCAGAGCCTGCCGAACAACTTTCTCTTGACCATCTCTAGAGACCATGGGAAACACGAGACCGATATCGAGGTAGACGTTCTTGTGTACGGTTGCAAGATATCCAGCTTCACGAGTAAATGGGTAGGACGAGTGGAGAAGCACAATGGGCACACTCGGAAAGTGTTTCATCAACGGCTGCATGCATGCCGGGTCGGATTCGAGCAGCGATATGTCGTTGTCCCCGAGGCCAGTGTGGAACTGAATTGGTTTCGCAATACCCGTGGCCTTGCGTGCAGCGTCGACCAGCTTGCACGCGCTAATTACAAGAGCATCACACATGCCCTTGCTCTCGACACGAAACTTGTCTTGCACATAGCTGGGCAAGAAGTGTCGACGAAAGCTTCGAAGGCCGGCCTCTGACACGTCTGCATCCCGACCAACGATGATGTCCAAGCCTGAGCGGTAGCAGATGACCGATTTCAAGCCCACCACTTCGGAGTCTTCGAGACTAGCCGCGATAGACTCCTCGAAAGCAGCAATGAAGTCCAGCCAAGCAAGCGAGCAAGCCTCCTCGTCGGCAATATCGACGCCAGCAGGCAGCTTGCCTTGCTGATGCAAAGACTCCAAGATCTCTGCAGCGACAGCTTCGATTCGCACAATGCGTTTGCAAGGCGTGGTTACGAACTGGTCATGCCAAGAGTAATCCTCAAAGTCTCCATAGAGCCCATCATCCACGAGAATCGTATGTGTCCCCTCAAGACATCTCGCGATCAACCCATTCGGATCAGTCTCAAGCAACTCTCGCCGTCTCTTCAAGATAGCCGACCAATCCGCGTCGTGAGGAACATCATACAGCGTCCGAAGCTGTCGTTGCGCTCTGAAATGCGGCAGAGCCTTGACATGGTCCTCGAGAGCTTCATCCTCCGCCTCTGACGTGGCACTGAGAAAGTCTTCGGCTTTGAGACCCTGTGGTTTGAGCAGATTGTGGGCGTGGTTGTCGATTATAGGGCAAGTTCTGACAATTTTGCGTAGCTCGTCCAGCGATTCTGTTGTGGTGTGCGCCATCCTGGGCGCATTGTTTTGGGGACTCGACCAGCGAGTCGTGAGCTGTGCTCTTGTGGTTGAAACGAGAGCTCCTGCGCGGCGAGGGAAGGTGAGATAGGCCAAGATCAGGGAGCTTGGACCCCATTTCAATCAATGCGTCAATCAATTCATTCATTAAACTTTTAGCGCCCACGTACTTCTACTCCTTCATCAACCACAACTTTCTCTCATACTTTCCATCACGGGGTCAACAGGATGGCTACATTCAAGGACGAAGCTTTCTCACATTGAAGGCTATTACACATTACACCTCTATCTCCCTGTCCTGCCCAACTCATCCCCATTCCCATCAGTCACCACACATCTAATCCTTCCTCTCCAACCACTCTCCACAAGCATCATAAACCTCCCTATACCCCTCAAACCGATACAACCTCCGAAACACCCCCTCATCAATCACCCTCGCACACTGCATATTCCCCACCATCGCAAAATCCACATACCCAGGTTTCGCCCCCTCAATAAACGGCCCCTCAGCCTTCCTCGTCCGCATCATCTCCCCATTCGCCCTCATTTTCTCCTCCACCGCCGCCCACGCCTCGTCTTCTTTCTCTGGAGGAGGCAGGAGTTCCTCCAAGCTAGGTCCCAGCGCCGCTTCCCGTGCAGAGCGGAAATACTCTGCGGCGCGAGGCGCGAGGATGCGGACTTCGCGCGGCATCAGGGAGTTGCGGAGGACGATTGCGGCGATGGCGCGGGAGTCGGCGCGGATCTTGTCGCCCAGCTCTGACTCTAGAGGGACTGGTGGATTGGGGTAGGTTTGCTCGAGGAAGGCGGCGATGGCGGGGGAGTCCATGATGTATTTGTTCGAGGGGATGTGGTGGATTGCCGGGACGGTGTATGCGTTGCCTTGAGCGTGGGGAGCAATGCCGCTGGGAAGGGTGTTAGAAGGTTGGTTGAGTGTGATGGCTTGAGGAGCTTACAATTCTTTCAAAGTAGGTTCGATGTCCGGGAACTCGAGGAAGACGGCCTTGTAGGCGATTTTCTTGTAGTTGAGCATCAGACGGATACGCCAGACGACAGGGCTGAAGCAGACGCCTTTGGTGCAGGCCAGATCGTATAGTACGATTTCCGCTTGATTGTGAGAAGCCATATTGTCTCGGTATGTTGATTTGGTTATGAAACTTTTGGTTGTAACTCGTTCTAAACGCCGATTTCTTGACCAAACGTGTTCACAGAGGATGCAGTGTTCTATATATATCTAATCTACCCACATGCGCGTCTCCTTAAAACCGACTACACCGCCAGTCAGCCCGCTTTCGCACCTGTATCCGGTGTGAATTGGTCGAGTTATGCACGCCCTTCAGGCCCACAAAGCTTACGAAACCATCAAACATCCAATGGGAGAAGAGGGCTATAGGCATAAAGCCTTGACGACTACTTGATTTCGAATAGGCATCTCTAGCGTCGTCGTCACAATGCCTCGCTAATCCAATACAATCAATGCTATGCTAAGCTTAGACTCAATAGCCTATGATCTGTCACTGCTCAAGGGATCGTAATGCAGTCTCCGGTGAAGATGCTCTTGTCCCGACTGGTCCACACGTTACCGATAGCCGCAAGATGCTCTCTTATATCCAAGTCACTCCTCACACCGTGCTTCTGCCACTCCGCCACCACCTTTCTGTCCCCTCCAACTGCCTCTGAATCGATACTGCCAGCAACACAATGATTGACGCCGTTCAAAGCGGTGTCTGCCACAGCCTGCCACGCCGCAGTCATGTCGACGGCCATCTCAGGTGTATAGAACATTCTGCAGTCGGCAGGCTTGAACTTGAACTGCAGTGGGACGTTGCTGGGGTCGTCTTCTCGGTAGCCGTCCCTGACATTCAAACCTTTGTAGATGGTGCGATAAAGCAACAGATTGTCGTAGTCTCCCAGAGCCGTTTTCTTGTAGAACTCTGCCGGGTGGATGTATCCGTACCGAAACGGGGCCTGCACCCAGTCAAGTATTTCTGCCGAGCGTAGGGATTGTGTTCCCTTGACACCACCGACAGCCTGGGTGATATCCACATTGGGCCGGCCTCCCAAGTTGATCGTCTTGATGCCCACTTGCTGCCGCATGAACTCGCTGAAGATGGTGCAGGTCGAGGAACAAAAGCCATCTGTGACAATGACAATATTTTCAGGCTCGAATTTGCGTTTGACAAAGCCGGGGCCGTCGGTGCCACTGCTATCGTCTGGTCCGAACACGCTGGATAGGTTCAATCGTATGATAGGGGTGAAGGCGTCTGGCTGTGGTCCAAGCATTTGCGGCCCGAGCTTCTGTTCCCAGGATTGGAAGCTATTGTCATTGACATCGAGATCATTGCGATAGTTGAACCACGATGACACAGCTCCCCAGACCGTATCGTCAAGCTAGAAGTGGGTGTCAACACAGACACATCATTCATGAAGGCGAATGACTTACATCTTGAACCCCATTGACGAGACCGGACAAGTAGCTGATCTCCTGTCCAATGTAGTCGTACGCCTCGTGGACTCGCCATCGAGTGGCACCATACGGCTTGATGTGCGGGAAGAGCTGGAGGAACATATCATATCCTTCCCAAACGCTGCCTCCACCGTTGGCCGAAACATCGATGATCAGCTTCGTCTTGCTCTCTACATGAAGTCAGCGCAACTTCAAGATCGGATACAAGCTGATCTCACCAGTAACTGCACACTCAAGGAAGTCGGTGTTCACTGCACGATACTCATTCCCTCCGCTAAAAGATGCCAGACTCAAGACTGCCACATCGTCGTAGCCTTCGCCGTCAAGGAAGTAGCCTGAATTCCGATTCTCCGAATGGCGGAACACAGGTGTTGGGAATCCAGGGGCGGGCATTGTCGTAGTGGAAGTGGAAGTGGTCGTGGTTGCTGCTGCTGTTGTGGTTGTTGGCGAGGTAGAACTAGTCGCGAGCTGATCCGCTGGCTTTGGAAGCTCTGGCGGAATGAAGAGCTCTTTGTAGAGATCTGGACCACTTGTGATGTTTTCAAAGGATGCCGAGACTCGAGCGAAGTTCTCGTACGTCGATGACGAGCAATTTGCGAATGTCAGCGTCGTGTTTGCCCCGGGGTAGACGAGTGATCCATTCCCACCGCCACTGAACATGCCTTTGCCATATCCACGGCGACCTAGTGAGACTTGTGGAAGCAAGTAGAAGAGACTGTTCCATAGCGCGTCTGGATCCTGGACGCTCCCGTTTTGAGCCAACTCGAGCAGAAACTCGGTGCTATTGCGCCCATCGATAAGTGTCAGTGGACTCGGTGTATAGCTTGCGTTGCCGACTACCGTATTGTAGATATCGTAGTACAGATACACCTCGGGAATGCTGGTGCCATCCAACGACACGGAGACCAGTGATGTACGCCGGCCCCACAAGAACACACCTTCCACGCTGTCTGGATAGACGCAGAAATCGCCAATGTGTGTCTTTTGACGCGTCTCGTACAGATCAAGGCCGAACTGGTATTCATTATCGTAGCTGTCAGTCTTGGCCGTGATGTAGACCCGCTCCCACTCAGCCCGAAAGTCGTAAGGCGCTTGCACCTTCTCAGCATACTCTGCAGGAGGATCTTTAATCTACAGGAAATGTCAGTGTTCAGTCGGGGAATCGTCTCAACCATGACCCTCACCCATTCCAGATTGGTCTGCCAGTCCAGATAGGGACGGATCGAGTCTAGTAACGCAACTGCACGTCGCCAAGTCAGCTTCAACACAAACAGAATCGTTCCATCAAGCTTCACCTGCTGCTGAAGAATTGAATGGAACGCTTGTAATACATTCGTATGCAAGCTGGGCGGAGACTGTTGCCGTTGCGCTGGGACTGGTCTTGATTAAGGATGACTGGAGCTTCCGCACACTGTTGCAAGCATTGTCGACAGAAGCGTAAGAAGTGGACGTCAAGGAACTGGCGGGAGAAGCGATCGTCGGTGGAGCGGTTTTCGTTCTAGTAAGCTTGAGGTCGTGCCACCAGGTGTATTTGGGTGCCGGTGGCGTGTAAACCGCTGGCCTTGCCCTGACAGTTTGATCAGCGAACGTTTGATCAGCGAACCATTTCAGTGATATTGCCCTGCTCGACCCCCACCCTCCGGGCCAGTCTTTCTCCCAGTAGCCATGTTCCCAGCTGTCTTGCCGGGTTTCGATGGCGCCCGCAGTTCTGCCAAAGGACGTTACCGCGATGACCGCGATGATGATGACGATATTGATAAGCTTTTTGGGGTCCCCTGGAGGCTTTGAAGGACGAAAGAACTCAAAACAAAGAGAAAAGATTGGTTACTACTACTTATAACTGGCAGGTGCCCACCATCGACCTTTGCTTGCACCATCCTGGAGTTGCAGCCGTTCCTGGCTCATAGGAATCTGTGCACCTTCACCTTCACACTGCGCTTCGCTCGGGCAGGAAGGCGAAAGGTTCGGCATTCGACATGGCGGGCAATGGATATTCGATCTCGCTCTCGAAGCTGCGGATACGTCACTGCCGGGCTGACCTCAAAGACATACGGGCAGTCACTGTGACCGTGATGAAGTGGGTAGTTGTTGGAGCAACGCAAGTTGACAGAATAAACGCATATAAGGTTTACGCTAATATGGAAGTAGCATAGCCCTCGGAGGGAAGGTCCGTTCGCTTGCGCCCGCCATTGCTGCCGCCTTTTGAAGTTGCTTCGTCTTCTTCCTCCACCACATTCATCCCTACGAACAATGATGAATCAGACACGAAGAGCCTTCGCAGACTACCGTCGCCCAACCCATCCGTGCAAAAAGCGCAACCACGACGTCGACCTCCGCAAGAGGAAAGTGAATAGCTTCCGTCGCTCTTACTCGAACACAAGGATTCCAATTCTTCACCCCTTTCTTGATCACTAGAATTCTGAGGTCACCTAAGGAAAACAACTCCATGTAACACGACTGCGCTTGCGACCTCAGTTGCCCATACGAAGGCCATCGTTCATTGCCATGATACGCGGGAACCGGGTACTGGGGGAGAACTTGTAGACACTTTTCGACTGCATCTGCCTGTGGACCGTGTGACTGCCGTCTGTTACACCATGCATCTTCGCCTGGAAAGACATAGGCATTACACCCGCGCGAAGCAAACTTTTACAAGGAATCTTGTCAGCTTTTGGATCCATTACCACGACCAGGATTGAAATTTGAACCACGAATCCGTTATGCCAATCACCGAAGCAACATGGGTGGCCTTTGTCTTTCAGGCAAGAGGTTACTCGGCAGACACAATCCAGGGACTGGTCCTGGAGAACTAGAAACTGTGTAGTATGATTGAATGGAGGTAAGTCAATGGCTCGCATATTTACACACTGCCATTTGGTCTCTCGAAGAACAAGCAAAATTCGCCACCCACTACGTCAATCTACTCCTTCGACGGCAAATTGGTGATGGACTGCAACATGTAGTTGCCACCAATCGGGTTACCTAAGCCACCACGAGTGGTGTATCCGAGCAAATCGAACGTTGGCCGGACCTGAGCTTGGATAACGTTGGGCTTGTATCCAGCAGGTTCGCGGTAGACGAGCCAAGTATAGCGATGCTGTTCGAACGGACTCGCGGGCGTTGGCAGCTCGTAGAAGGTGACAGTGTTGCCGCTGCTGGTGCATGGTTTCACACCCGAGATGTACCAGTGGAGGAAATTGATTCGGACACCTAGGACCGGAGCACCTTGGGGACCTGGGACGTCTGGGTCGACCATGAAGAAAGAGTAGGTGGCATCCGCAGGAGCACCCGGCTCGGCGGTGAATGAGAAGGTGGGCTGCAAAAGGGTGTCTGTGAGATCATCAGCGGGTGTGAGGACTGGTCGCACAAAAGCCGCACATACCGAGAGTTGACGTCTGTGTGCCTAGGTCGACATTCTTCGTTGCGTAAGTGATCGAAAGCTTGACCTTGGGCTGGATTGTGGGAATGAGGGTCGGGACAATGCCAGCAGACGTGAACGAGGCCTGCACTCTGGCTGCCTCAGCCGGAGTGATTCCAGTACCACAAGCCTGACGTTCCTCAACTGGTGCTGAGAAGGCAGCTGGTACGATGCTCACAAGGAGCGAGGCAATCTGACCGAAGCGCATCTTGACAAGGTTGACAGCAGCAGCAGAGGCAAATTCTGAGGACTGGAAAAGCGCTTACAGAGTCGACATATGCTACTCCTCACCTGGTTTTATACACAAGAAACGGACGAAAGGCCGCGACGTCACCGTATCATCCAACGAAAGCAACATCTCCAGCACCACATTCACGTGTCGGTGCGAACGCTCTTGGCCTTCTCCAGCTGTTCACATAAACACCTACGCTTGTGCGCTTAAACAGCGCCACAGTCGACGATGATCCCAAGAGCCTCACGCTAAAGCGAGGACTTGGCCAGTGAGGATCTCCTGGCGATCAAGCGATCGCGAATTGGCAAGCCATTGCCAAGAAGAACGATGATGGAGTGCAGACGCCACGCAGAGAGCCGCGCGAGGTATCTTCTGCGAGACTCCTCTCTGCCATGATGTAGATGCGGCTCGGAGAATTCGTCACGCATTTGTTTGCTTTCATGTCATTGTGACTGACGTTGTCCAAGAGGTGAAGTCCAAATACACATCGCCATCGTTCAAGAAACCACCGCAGACGAAGTGGGTCCCAGACATGTGTGATGGGCATTGGCATTCCGACAACCGGGGCGATGCATCCCGATGTCATCGATGCGATGAGGAGCCTCGTTGCGGGGTTCGTCAGTGATCGACACTGCAAGCAACCTCCAAGACTCGACTTGGGACACCACTCGGAGTTGCTCGCAAACGAAAGAAGCAATGCGCCCTTGTACGTAAATTCATGGATTTGGTGTTGTGATTTAGTGGCTGACATGCGAGTCGGATCCTGACTGACAGTTAGAGTGAGAACGGAGCTAGGCTGAAGAAGGAAGTTGCGAAGGTGCGGAGGTTGAGCCGATGAGCGACAGCTCTTGAGTTTGATTGAAAGAACACCACCCAAATGGGCAGCGTAAAAGCTTCGAATGCGGCAAAAAAGAATCGCATCAGCATACCACTAAATCTCTAATCGGCGCTCTAGTCATTCACAGTGCCCACGGACAAAGACAGCGAGTACGTGTTGGACGTCACCGGTTGGAACCTGCCAAAACGTTACGAAATATGATCGAGACAAACCGAAGCGGAACTACTCTGACACCAGTTCCAGTCCCAGTCCTAACAACCACGAGCAATCGCCGACCCTCTCCAAAACAAAGACATTTCGTATTCAAAAAGCGCCAACAGAAACCCTGCCTCTCCCTCTCAGAGACTCTCTAAACCTCCCCCACACCCCCAAAAACAAATCTCCTCCCCCTCCCCTTGTCAACCCCCCCAACAAACCCTCTGCACCCCCTTCAAAAACACCTCCACCTCCTCCACCTCCCTCCACCCAAACCCCACCACCCTGCGTTCCCTCCTCTCAAAATTCCTCCAAATCGCACGCATACACCACCTCCGTCTCGCCACATACTCCGCCCGCCTCTCCACCCCCACAAACCGCCCCAGCACCTTCCCCTCCCTCTCCGCGCTCTCCGTGAACCGCACCACCTGCCTCCCATCATGGGATTTTATGAGTGTGAAGTCCGGAATGACGAGCGACGGATACCGAATGTATAGGGTATTGATCCGCCTCAGCACAAGGGCGCACAGACACCACGCGCGACGGTGCGAGGGGCCTCGCGTGGGGCTGAGATTACACACGCCCAGCACGAAGTTCTGGCGGAGGAAAAATCGCTCCTGGACTTCCCGTCGGAGCTGTCGACAGGTGTTCGAGAGCGCCGCTGCGGTGTGCAGGCCCGCGTGCGGGTTGCAGGGTCCGAGGTGGCTGTGGGCTGTGCGGCGCGGGGTGCGGTGGTCATTGGCGAGGCAGAGGTAGATTTGTTGGTGGGGTGGGGTGGGGAAGAGGTGCTCGTAGATGAGGTAGCGGAGTTCGAGGGGGAGGAGGAGGAGGAAGGGGAGGGAGCGGGGACGGCGGCGAGGTGGGGCAGGGGAGTGGACACGGCGACGTTTGTGAGACCTCCTGGAATCGTAGTCGTTGTCGTGGTCGGAGTGGAGATCGTGGAATTTCTTCTTGCGGCGGAGGGGCATAATGTTCTCGTTTTTCGCTGGCTAAGAGATAGAAACCAACTTGCTCTCGCTCGGATCAATCAATCGAAGGAATCTGCTCTGTGAATCCCATCGGGCTGCAGGAGGGTCGTCGCCCATATTTCAGGCCAAAAAGTGGTCATCATGTGAGATTTCCTAATGCGGTTAGTGCGGTTTCGCTCTGAGTGAATCAAAGCATCATTCGGTCATGTGGTTGATGTCGACATTACCACCTGCTCGCGTCGCCCGACACTTTTGTTGATCAGGCATGATGTTAGAGCAAGGTATATCCTGTAGCACAACTCCGTCTGCGAAATTTATCGTGAGGGTGTGGAAGAAGAGTTCGACCCGCGGTCATGGTGAGACTGTCCACTTGAATAGAACACCTGATTTTCCATGCGCGAAATATGGGGTATCTCAATAGCAAACACACGCAAACCTCCAACAGCGTCACCAAACCGCCTTCCCTCTCAAATCACCAACCACTGCTCCGTAACCCTCCTCGCAGCCTCCATGTTCCCCGCGACCGCATAGATATTTTGCACCGCGTACGCCGCCTCAGTGGCATAGTCCTCACCATCAACCTCTCCAGTCTCTTCGCCATTTTCCATACTGTCCAACCTCTCCTTGTTCACCTCTTCACTAAGGCCTAGGACTCTCTCATACGCTGGGAGAGCGAGATGCGTTAGCCCCAGCTGATGCCACGTCCTCGCAACGTTGTACTCAGCTTCCTGGAGATGACAGACTTTGCCACTTGCGACACGCAGGTCATAGTAGCGGTAGAGGAACGTGAGGCCTTGGGTGATGCCGAACTGGCGGTTTTCGGTCTGGCGTTTCATCGAGTTCTGAATCCACATGACGGCGATGCTGAGGTTGACGCAGATGTTCTCGGGCTGCAGGGCTAGGGCGCGATAGTAGTATGGAAGGGCGCTGTGTGAGTGGTTGGCCACGGCGACCATGTGCCCGTACATGAGCAGGATTCCTGCGTCGAGCTCGGGCTTTTCGTGAGCGAGTTTCTTCAACCGGTCCGTCAGGGCGTTTTTGTGGATGGACCAGTCGTGTTTGTCGCGGACTTCCTGTGGCATCACCATGAAATCGAACTGCTTGACCATCCGCAGCATAAACTTCTGCGTTGGACCAGCCGAGAACCAGTTGTTGCCGAATGCGAAGCGATTGACGGCCGCCAACAACTGGAACGCCATACCGCCCCGAAAGTTATTCTTGACGACGATTTGACGTGCCAGCCCGATGAGATACTCGCTGTCGTTGAATGTAAATCCACAATACAGGCCCACAGCATAACTGGTCCACTGGATGTTGTCGTCTTGGAAGAATACATTAGCGCCAAACAGAACGTCCTTAACGATTCTGTAGCACCGATCTTGTTCGCCGCTGTTGGCGTATATGATCGCGAGGTCCACGAAAACGTGATGCCACTCGGTGAATGGAATGCTCAGGAAAGCATCTGGTGCACTGGCTGTTGAGCGTCTTGACTCCTTCGTGAACGGTTGGCCAGGGTCTGTGCCGCCCTTGAGTTTGATGGCCTTGTCTCGTTCGGGGAAGAACACCCTCATCGAGGTGAAATCATCCAGCATATTGTTAGCAGCCTCGACCCACTGCTCGATCGTCTCTTCGTCTTTGTCATCCTTCAGTGCATCCCAGTGCATCTTGACAGTATCGTAGTATGCAAGAACCCTCGTCTCTGCATCTTGAATCTCCTGACTGCGTAGCTCCTTTCTCGACGGCACTTTCGGTTTGATTGGCTTCATCAATTTTGGTCTCTTGATGAGAGGCTCA
Source organism: Zasmidium cellare ATCC 36951 (assembly GCF_010093935.1). Lineage (NCBI taxonomy): Eukaryota > Fungi > Ascomycota > Dothideomycetes > Mycosphaerellales > Mycosphaerellaceae > Zasmidium > Zasmidium cellare. The sequence continues at coordinate 526,286 of NW_022986963.1, forward strand.
TCCACTTGAGCGGCCTCCGGGTCCTCGACATCTCCAACAATGGTCTGCAAGATGCTCTTCTTCCGTCGTCCACCATGCTTGCGCTTCTTCGACGTCTCCGGAGGTGGTGGTGTTGGCTCTGGCACATCCGCTGGGGCAGGAAGCAGAGTGACGGGTGCTGACACAGGTCCTCCGAGATTGAAGTCGGAGAACGTCCCTTTCCCACCAGGCAGAACGTTTGGAACGCCATTGGGTCTCAACTCTCGCAAAGGCACGACCGGCTTCGGTCGGAGAAGCGGGAAAACCTTGGACATATCAGGCCTCACGATTTTGATGGGTGGTGGAAGAACTTTGGCGGATGGAGGTACCATCTGCACACCGGCATCTGTAAGAAGGTCGCGCCGATTGAGGAAGATCAGCTCATTGCAGAGGAAGCGAGCCTTGTCGGTCTCGCCTTTATCTTCGTACAACTTTGCAAGCTTCGCGCATACTTTCGTGTAGCCGTTGCCTTTGCGCAAACGCACCAATTCGTAGACGGCGATGGCATCCTCTGTTCGCTCGAGCGCTTGATAACAGGTGGCGATCGTGATCCAGGTGTTGTCGTCCAAAAGCTCGTCACGATCGTCGTCTTCATCTCCAATCTTGCGGAGGCAGTCGTAGTACTCGGCGGCCTCTTTCATGAAACCAGCCTTTCGCAGGCAAGCAGCTACTTGCTGAAATGGTTCATAGTAGTCTTTGATCCAGTCTCGGTAGCTCAACAGCGACCTAAAGTGCCTGAGCCCCTCTTCGTAGCAGTGCATACCGCATTTGATCCTCAGCAAGCCCAATCTGACCTTGATTTCAATGGGCATACCAGTCCCATATCTGTCCATGTCTCGGCTTGCCCTGCCCATCTGAAATTCACCTACAAAGTTGCGTCGCTCGTTGTTCTCGTCAAACTCGCGATCGTCGTCCTTGAATCTGTCCCAGAATGTCTCTGCTTTGCGACCAAGGAACCATCGCGCTAGACGTTTTGCGGTTGCAATACCCTCCCAAGGCACATTCAGGTCATGGACCACTTCCAGATAGATGTTCAGGTGACTCCATTGATCCAGTGGATCCACTCCAACCTCACCAAACTGCTCTTCATCTCTATACAGGTTAAAGGCATGGTCGTATGCCTCTTTGGCCTTGGCGAGTTCGGATTCGTCTCCCCACGCTGCACACAGCCGAGCGTACTCATGCAGATAGTAGGTCTTCTTGGGCCAGTGCTTCAATATGTTCTTGCAATCCATGCGCGCGCCTCTCGAGTCATTCAACTCCTTGTGGAGCTCAAACTTCTTAGCGCGCACTTCGTGCTCGAGGTTCTTATCGTACTTGAGGGGCGTGTGCAATTTCAATGCCTCCGACAAACAATCAACAGCACTCTTGAGGCGAGCCCATGTTCGATCCTCACCGCCGAGCTCGAGAATACGATCGGATGTCATAGACCAAGCCTCGGGAGTACGAGCAGACTGAGCTCCAACCCACAGCGTGTGAACGCTCAGCTCAAGGTCACCACGATCTTTGAAAATCTCAGACAACAGCACGTGAGCTTGGTAGACCTCAGGATTGGCGCCAACGGCTTGCCGAGCAAAGTCGAGTGCTGCGTCGATATTGCCATCCAGCTTCGCTCTGTTCGCTTTGGCCATGTACGTCCTGAACTCCGGCCCGGGATCCGCTGGCTTCTTCCGTCGTCCTCCTCGTCCACCTCGTCCACCGCGTTGACCCCCCCGACCCCGACCTCGACGAGGCTGTTTGTTGCCGGCTCCCAGATTCTCGTGTTCGGTGTCCTTGAGTAGCTTCTTCCAGCCGCCTCGTCCCCTTCGGCGGCCAGTCGCAGTCCTACCTCCATCCTCTGCTGTGGCCGTGGGGGCGTTGCCCAGAGCTGCAAGATCGGCATTGGCGAACGAGTCATTGTTCAAATCATGCGTGTTGAACTTAGGATCGGTAGCCCGACGACTGCCCTCAATTGCAGCTTGATATGCCGCTCGCGCAGCTGCTCGACCTCCAAGGTCATCATCTACCCACTGGCCCTTGAATAAGGAATAACTGGAGGTGTAATCCGGGTAGCGTGCACCTGGATCGCCATGTCGTACTTGGAACTGCTGCGCCAATCTCTGCACCTCGGTAGCCGGTGCTGCTGGCTGTCCCGTGTTGGCAGGTGGTCGGGGAGCCAAGTGAGGTAGCTCATTTGAAGGTTCTGGATTCATGAAAGCTCGAAAGTCGGTAATATGATGCTCGTTTTCTGTCGATTCGGTTTGGGGCTCGGGAAAGGCGCCATGTGCGCCGAGAAATGATTCATAAGGTGAAGCATAGGAAGAGGGTGCAAAGCCGGAAGTGCCGAGTGACAACGATCCGAGAACGTGTCTTGATGTGCTCAGTTCTGCCGCTAGATATGGATCGCTTGAGCTCCCACTTGGCTCAGGATAATTGACTTGGCCGGCCGAGCCGTTCTGTTGTTGCGATCGCTCCATCTTGTCGCTATCCACCACCGAAGTCCAGACATGAAAGTTTTCGACGCCGCAGAATCATCAGTCCAGTTCTGGCCGCAGCTACTTGGTGTGAGGTGACTAAGGTGGAAGAGAATTAGTTGTTAGACGGCGAGTAGCGAAGCGTGAAGTCGCACATGAAAATGACTCGAAGCTTTGGAGCTTCTTGTGCGAGCTGACTCGCCTGCACGTGATCAAACTTGAAGCTCTATGTTCACCGAGTGAAAGTGAGATACCGATTGTCTTGAACATTGTCTTAATTCTGTACACTATCTTACATTACATAGCTCTCGCACACTTTCTTCTGGAAGGCTGTCTCATTCGCGGCACACTACCATACGCTATGTTCCGACGTCAATGATGTGATGAATTGATTCAGCCATCCACCGCGCTTGTGACAATCTAGCAGCCACAGGCTCTTGCTCTAGACGACTTCAACTGTCTAGGCACTGAGATCAATATCAAGTTGAGGATCTGGTCCCCGCGAGTTGTACTGTCCGAGCCGGACTCGGTACGTAGCAGCCGCAGTCTACGTTGCCGCAGCGCATGAGCTTCCGTACGTGAGCTCTGCAACCATGTTGCTTCAGAGTGGAGTTTCTTTCCCAATTGATCTATCCGTTCCTTCACCTTCCTGTCGTCTGCATGGGTTGCGCTCCCTCTGCGTTCAGTTTCTTGATTGTCTGGTCTCTTTGATATTCCATTACTCTCCTCTTCTTGAAGTATGTCACCTGCGACAGGACATCGTTAGCACTTGTTGCTGGGATCCATCTCCAATCTCCAGCACAATGTATTGCAGCTTCCATCTCTCACGCTCTTGAACCATTGTTATCCCAACTTACCCAACTGCCTTGGCAGACTTTCTCAAACTCTTTCAATTCCGGCGCACACAGTTTCCGTGCCTTTTCATCCTCCTTCACTGAGTCGATGATCCCATGCTGGTCCAAGCATTTGAAGAAGTTGTCTCGTCCTTCCCAGCACTGTGCTCTTGCAGTTCGATCAGGCGCAATGTATCCGCCATCTTTTGAGGGTTCCATCTGAGGCGATTCGGTCTTGTCGGAAGAGAACCAGCCCATGTTGGCGAGCTTGTCGTTAAAGATGTGGACGAACAGACCGGCAATTGAGCGCGCTAGGATTGGATATCGTGTGGTGTTCTCTCCACGGGTCGAGGGTCGAAAGGAACAATCCCGCAACGGTCGATCGCTGATGAAGGGGCGTGTCGCAGGATGCTGGTTCGAAGTTTCAATGATTCAATGAGCTACACGAATAGGTACGAGGTCGGTCGGCATCCCGAGACTTCCCGACCGATGTGCAATAGTCGTGGAGAGGTTGAACGCTTGGGAACAAGGGGTTGAGATGAAGGGTGAGATTGAAACGCTGGAAGAGAATTTTATCGGTGAAGATATTTCTCTGCACTTACGAATGATGATGTTCTGAACACGTCCTCGTCGTCGACAACAGATCTGGTCGCAATTCCAGGCAGCGGGCGTCTTCACTTCACATCAGACCGCGGCTGGCAGCTGAAGAAGAAGCGGTGCAAACCAGACGAACACACAAGAGGGCAGGGGCAGTCTCTTATTCCATAGCTGCCGTCGCTACCCGACACAGACGGGACCGGCGCACAAGAGGCGCTTATGCATGTGCGATGGCTTCACGGCGCAACCTTGCCCAAGGCACGAGGACGGTCGGGGATCGCTTGTGCTGGGTTGGCGGAATGCCACGTCTGAGGTAGGTCCATGGCCAGATGTGTTGCACGCGATGATGAGCTCACCGGGTGGATAGGACAGAGCTTGCGCAATGGGTACGAGCGAGCGCGTAGCGGTGGGGGCAGTTCGGAGGGGCTGGGATGTCAGAAGGGACGTTTCTTCGGATGAGGTCTTGTCTCATTACTCTGCCTCAGTAGCTCGCTGCGTAATCGCCATGCCATGTGAGCGGAGAGCGTGGTGCCATGGCGGCGGGCGCTCACACAGAGATGACGGGGAAAGAGGTGATTCGAGCGCGGCCAGAGACGATCACAGTCTGATTGCCGCTGGTGGTGCGACACGGGTCGTCGTGCGCGCTCGTTGCTTGCTGGCTGCTGCTGCTCTGCTTGCTTCTCAATGCTGCAGCCCTTTCCTTCTCTCGCCCATGACGCACGGGCCCGCCGCCGCCTAAATTGGCCTTCTGGATCTCGGTTCTTTCCACTAATGTTCTTCTCGGGAATGCAACTCTGTGCGGCGTGTCGCTGCGCGCCCAGTATATCTCTCTGCTGTCTGTATACTCAGTGGCAGCGTTCACGCCCGTTCTGCTGCTTTTCCCTCTGCCATGGACGGGCGGGCAGCAGGCGTTAGTCAGCGGCTGTTAGCGCCGGGCAGGCGAGAGGGCTGCGCGACTCTACTTCTCCTCAACCCAGCAGCGCAGCAGGCAGGCAGTCAGTCAGTCGTTGGCATCCTCGATCGGGAGAGCGGCGCACCTTTCGGCAGCGCAACCATCGGATCAAGGTGAGTGATACTCCATCCCGCAGCCTGCTGATGCCCGGCCCCCCCCCATTCGCCCTCCACACGCGCGCCACCGCTGCCGTCGCTGCTGCTGCTGCGCTTGCTCGACGGTATCGCGCCCGCTGCATCATCACCTGCCTCCCCGCCGCAAGACGCGTTATCGCAGCACCTCAGATCCATCCCTCTGCCCTCCGCGACACCACCGCGCGCACCGCACGTGTCACGAGCCCCCCTCGCTGCCTTTGTTTACTCCCCGCCGCCACACCTCCCTCCGCGCCGCCGCCCTCCATTGGCCTGCCCCCTCGCCTGTGCTATGCCATGAGCTAACCATGCCGTCCCCAGCACACGCATGCCACCATGAACCAAGCATGGCAGAACGGCCAGCCCAACATGTTCCCCGGCCAGCCCTCCCACCTTAACCCGCAGTCCATGTACAACGCCGGCTTCGACGTCTCCCAGTTCACCAACGGCACGCCCTCCCACACCGGCACGCCCCAGCCCGGCCAGCAGTTCGCCAATCCCTCGCAGACCTTCAACCCAGGCTCGGTCGTTCCTGCCAAACGGCCGCACGATGGCATGTCAGGCTCGCCGCAGCAGAACCCCCAACAGTCGCGATCGCAAACACCCTCCCAATACCCCAACTTCAGCCAGCAAGGCCAGTTCCCCAACGCGCCGACTCCATATCAACACCTCCAACAACAGCCTGGCTCGAACAATGCCACCCCTTCGCCGACTATGCAGAACCAGCCATTTCGCCCGCCGGCGCAACAACGAATGAACAACGCGTCCCCGAGCCCTTTCCCCAACCAGCAACAACAACAGCAGCAGGTCAATTTCGGCAATCAGATGTCACCCACTGGCACCCCGCAGCCGGGTAATATGCAGCAGCAGGGCAACATGGGACAGTTTGGTCAGCAGTTTGGTGGAATGAATCCTGCCATGTCAATGGCTGGCATGCCCAGTTCGATGCCAGCGCAGATGAACAACATGGGCAACATGCAACCGAACGCGCAAAGGCAGTACCAATTGAAGCTGATGCAACATCAACAACAATTGCGCGCGAGTGGCATGATGGGACCGCGAGCTGTGGGTGGCCAACCCAACCAGATGAATAACTTTGGTGGTCAGGGTGGCCAACAGCAAGGCGCACAGATGGCTAATGGCCAAGCTGGTAACATGCAAGCCCAGCAAATGGCACAGCTTAAGAAGAGCCAGTTTCTGAAACAATTACACAACCACGCGCAGCAACAAGGCCGACAGTTCAATCCTGCGCCGACAATAGGTGGAAAGCAGGTGGATCTCTACACACTCTGGACTGTTGTCACATCAATAGGCGGCTCCCAGGCCGTCGAACGAAATGGCCAATGGCAAGCGGTTGCCGCGAAAATGGGCTTTTCCCAGCCACAATTTCCCACTGCGCCGGAGGAGATCAAAATGATGCACGCCAGAGATATTGGACAGTACGAGCGACTATGGTTCCAAATGAAGATGCAGCAGAAGCAGGAACAGGCGAGAATGCATGCGCAGCAGATGGCCGGCTTCTCAAGTGGGCAGCAAGGATCTCCCACCAAGACGATGCCAGGACAGCAGAACCAGTTCCCACCTCAAATGCAACAAGGACAGCAGAATCAGCAACAACCACAAAGCACACCAGTCCAGGCCAATGCAACTTTACCTCAGAACGGCACATCGACACCTCAGCAAATGATGGGAGCCGCAGCTGCGATGCATCACCGACGAAACAGTAGTCTGAGGAAGCCTGAACAGATGACGCCGCAAGCAGGATCGCAACCTGGCATCACGGCGTCTCCGCTGGTTAACAAACAGCCAAGACCGCCCTCTGCCAAGCAGGAAGCTCCTGGTCCTGTGATGAAGAGTGATGAGCCGCAAAGTACGAACTACGTGCCTCACGCCCGATCAATTGAAGCCGATGGTGGATACGATATTCCTGCTCTGTACGATTTGGGGTCGCAAATATCTCGGGCGATTCCCAACCACCCGAGCGTGGACGAGATGGGCGTGATCGATACCAAAGCCATCACATTAAGTCTTGCTTCGGGTATCCATGCGGAAGTGCGGTATGCGCTGGATACGCTAGTCATCATCTCGCACGACACACGAGTTGCGTTGAATCTGAACAATTGCGAAGATCTGCTGGATGTGATCGTGGACTGTGCCGACGACCAGGCTGAAACACTATCCGACGATGCAGTGGAAGTCTCAGACGCATTGGATCTGCCGACGTATGAAGATGTGATGCGCTCCGCCAAATTGGAAGCCGACACTTTGCAAGACGTGCCTGAATTCGGGACACATGCGTACGATCTCGATCGAGCGGCAGACAAGGTCATTGCCGTAACGACGATACTTCGCAACTTCTCTTTCTACGAATTCAACCACCAATTGCTCACCTCAGCGGGTGTGATCAAATGGCTCAGCAACACAATACGGCTCCTCGGCACGCGAAACATGCTCCTCAGGACGTATTACAACACCCAGGACTTCTACAAGGACATTATCATTTTCCTATCAAATGTGACGCAGAGCCTGGAGCTAGCGTCACGGGATGACGCTCTCCACATACTCCACTTCTTGCTGTCTTTTGCACCGCAACCGGCTCCTTCATATTCTGAGAGCGGCGGAAAGGTGCGGATTCCAAGTTTTGTGCCTTCAAACCACAAATACCTCCCTCCAGCCATTGACTGTCTTGCCAAGCTTCTCGCGCGTCAGGATCCGAATCGCCAACTCTACAAGAGTATATTTACAGCCTCGAGCTCGTCATTCGCCGTGTCAGAGTCGCCACTTGATTTGCTAACCCGAGCTTTCGCCCTTGCGATTTCTGTGCTTCCAGATCGAACGAAAGGATCACTGGGAAACACGACTCAGCTGCGGATTGTGGAAGCCCGTAAGGCATATCTGACCCAAGGTATGCTGGCAGCTGACATCTTGACAACACTCGCACCGAGCAATGATACCAAGCTTGCACGGGCTTGGATTGAGAGTGAAGATGGATGGGCTGTTGGTCTTCTCAACCTGGCTGCACTCCTTTCTGTCGACCGCAACCAGACCACTGGCCAAAAAGGGCGTGAAATCGGCATGGACACCGAAAGCTTCAAGCTCATCACCTATCGAGCTCTAACAATGATGAAGCGTCTTGCGGAGAAAGCCGGCAAGGGGAGCGTCCAGAATCTCCAGCAGGCTCTGACAGCAAACGGCACGATCAACGGCGAGACGAATGGTGTACATCACAACAACGACGACGACACTGATCCGCTTCACGGCCAGCCAAAATGGGAGGGCATTCCTCAGGGGCACGCGATTCTAGGAGCACTGATGATGCCAAACACCGACAAGGTGGCTTTAGGGCTTTTGTGTGGATTGCATGAGATGGCGATGCAGACGTCCTAGAAGGGATCTGCCAGTAGCGTTGGGTAGCTGCTGCATTGTATGATGGGCAAAACTTTTTGACGATACCGCGCGAACAGCGCAGGAAGGATAGACTCAAATTCGGGATGAAAACACATGTGCATGTATGGAGCAAAAAGGGAAATGAAGCCGAAGTCGCACACGAGGCCAGACTCGAGCTTGTGTTGTGTTGTTTTGTTGTTGTGTGTGTGATATGAAAGAAAGCAGACGTGAGACCTTGTACAGCATTACTCAGTAACACCTTTCCCAGTCCAGTCCAGTCCATCCCATTCCCATCGCCTTCCCTTCTCCAGTATTCATACATCATCGCAAGAGGGAGAAAGCATCGTCGTCGACTTCATCGCGGAGACCGAGAACAACTCCTTCTCCACCATTCAGACCAAATCCCCATCATCGCTCTCCTCGGCCTCCTTCTCCACCTTGACAACCCCATTCGTCTTGCCATTTGTCTTGCTCTTCTTACTCGGACTCGCACGCATCTCCTCCTCGTCATCGTCATGGTCCTCCCCATTCATCTCCGCAGCGGCCTTTTTCCCCACCGACGCCCGACCGCGCTTCGCGCCTGGCGTGCTGCGTGGCGTGGATGTGGACTTCTTGATTGGGGAGGTGCTAGATATTGTATATGTTAGTATGATGGTTAGGTGAGGGTGGGGGTTGTGAGGGTTGGAGTTGGGTTGGAGTTGGAACTTACGCCGTGCCATTGTCGAGCGCGCCATACTCCTCCTTCAACTTCTTCTTGGTCACGCGCATGAGTTCGCGGGCGGAGTTGACGCTGGCGAGGTTGGCGACGGTGGCGAATTTGGCGTAGTCGATCTTTGTATTTTTTTTCACCTCTCGGTTAGTAGGCTGAAGATGGGTGTTTTAGAAGTGGTGAGGGGATGGGTTTACCTTTGGCTCTGTCTCGAAGCACTGCCAGGCGAGGGCGAGGTATTCCATTTGCTTTTGGGAGAGGGGCATGGTGGCGATTTGGGTTTGGTCGTTGGTAGTTTTGGTTGGTCTGGTGATGAGGGTGTTAGTTTTTCGGGCCTGTTGTTTGGGTGTTGTGGAGGAGTTGGAGGGTTCTAGAGTGTAGGGCGTGAGGTTAAGGTAGGAGGTGCTTATGAAGATTTGGATGAGGGGGGGATGTAATGTGATCTGGAGGAGGGCGATTGGATTGAGGGAGGTGGTGGACGACTTACTGTGTGTTGTTTTTGTGTGGTCGGATGATTTAGAAGTTGTCCTTCTTGTCTTAAGAGAGTAGACAGACAGACCAACAAGTGAAGCGCAACCTCCAACAAAAAGTCACAAGCCAAAACAAAGTGAACAGCATACAAACAGAGCACAAGTGAAGTCCAGAAGACCTACAAGCAGCAGCCAAAGCCTGTCGAATTTATACGCTCTAAATCCTACCAAATTCTTCTACAATCTTCGACAGCTATTGGTTGTTACTTGCTGTGATGGAGTTGTGAAACTTTACGAGTCTCCACGATGTTGTCGTGGAAGTTAGGGAGGAGTTGACGTTGGCTTTCACGGGCTTGGCGTGTGAAGTTGGGAGGTGCAGGGATTGGGATAACGCTTGATGACTGGTATCCATGCTGCTGATTTGGGCGGTTAAAATTCGTTGGATGCGGTGGCGTCGTGGTTATTGTACGTTGGATTAGATGGATCGGATGTTTGAAGGGTGGAAGAACGAGTTGTTGCTATTCGACTTGCAGGCATCATCTCTGACCTCACCTTCTAACGCACCCTTCACATCTAGGGTCAATCCATCAAAATGCTTTCAATCGCCATAACGACTGTCTAGTTACACAAGTACCTCGTGACCTGGAAGGAGTATTCAGCTTTTTCCACTGCCGTGGTCTACACCTCCCCGCACCAGGTCCACAACACCTGAAGATTGCGTCCTTGTCGTGAGAGAAAGCAACATGTGGCAAACACTTCGAGCGAGAAATCAAAATACTTCTTTATTCCTCTTGCTGGTCGCCCTCTCCCCGCCAGTGGACGCCGCGATGACCGAAAATCCATCAGAAGCATCATCTCCCCCGAAGTTGATCTTCCGTGATGCTATGCGTTCGACTAACCGATCATCTCTACTCGGGATAGAGCAGTACTTTTGATGGCGTTTTGGAGTAGGATCTCGGAGTTGCAGGCGATACCCAAGAAAGACAGCGGTGGCGACCGTGACGCCCATGACGAGAAGCAAGAGGTACATGATCGTGTTGGCTCTTCGAGGCGATCTGGAGATGTACGTGAATGAACAGAGATGATGGAGTCTCCGCACGGGTTCTTCACATGTTCCTGTTTTCCATCGAAGTCCATCACCAGCCTATCTATGCTGCTCTTCGTATCGTCGAGTGAAGAATTCTAACGTTGCGAGCGTTGAGTTCTAACTGGAAGGAAATGTCCTCGAGGAAACATACCAGAATACCGACCTAGCCTCACAGTTTCGATGAACGAACGGTTGTATTCGTGGCCGTCTTCGGACTCTGCGGCTCATTAGGATCATTGGGGGATATCCACGGGCCTTCAACAATAGAAAGCATCTGTGTGCGGGCGAAGAGATTTACGAGGCAGAAGAAGACCTGCAAACAAGAGCTTTGTCCACATCATCTAGACTTGCGAGGTAGCCATCTCACTACTGCCACTACATGTCAACGAAGGTATCGGATCTAATGTCTTTCGATGGAGCACAAGACACGGCGACTCCTGTCAACGTTACTGACTGCTCGTACTGTCAGATGTTCGCAGTAATCCAGCCGCTCAGTCCCCCAAAGCCAGCGCACATCGCAGCTAATCGAAACTTTTTGCAGTACTACCCGGAGCTACTACAGCGGCAGTACCACTCTGCAGATATCGAAGTAGTAGGTGGTCGAAATGTACAACGGCTGACAGTGTGACCATCGCTGGGGTGAAAATTGCGCCTTGTCAGGATGGCCGGCCGTTTCAAAATAATGAGTGTGTTGTCGCTCAATGCACTCACTCACAAAGGACGGTGAGCACAGATTGCATACATTACGAAGAGCGAGAAGATATAAGGAGAATGTGGGTCGAGCATTCTGCAGTTTCAGTCAATGCTGGAGAGGTAAAGACTTCGCCTTGGAACATATTCGTTCATTCTGGCATCGATGCCCTCGCGAAGACGCAACTCCAGCATCGGGCCTGCTCCAGAATCCAATACTCGAACACCAGACCGAGTCCTTTCCACACACATTGAAGAAGACATGCTGACTGGCGCGAGCGATATTGGCTATGCGAGTAATATCAGCATCGGGCGTACCATGCGACCAACTCCAGAGGTAACTCACAGATGTCATTGTTACGTATCCCAGATCACACCCCATTTCTTTCCTCCCCCGCCTCTCCGTCTTGTCGGTAACTCCAAGCCTCCATACGCATCACTGAATACCAAGTCAAACCCAAACCCCTCCATTGTCCTCGACTGTGGTGTTCGGGTCGGCAGGGTTGAAGTTGACATCGAACAGACCATCCACGTAAGGAAGATCACGAAGGGGTTCTTTGGACGCTTTGGCTTCTTCGCAGTGTCCTCTTTCTCCATCGTTGAGCGCGGGGTCTTGCTCGCGCTCGTCGCACGGAAGCGAGAGTGAAGACATCCCGGCGCCCATTGTCCTCGACTACAGTGTCCACACGGCTTGTGGAGTTGACGTCGAACAGACCGACGGGATCGAAGGCGACGTCGCACGGAATCTCGGCGCCAGGCTGCTGCAGGCCGGTGGCGACCTGCGTAGAAAGGGGGAGCTCAGCATCACGCACCGCCGCCCGGACGGTGGTGGCTCCCGTACCACAAGTCGAGATTGCATAGAGTGAAGTGAAGTGATGCCGCCGAGGAGACGAGCTCTCAGCTCATGTTCTTCCTCCTCCCCAACCTTTCTGAGGTCCAAGAGAGTCATCACGACTTGCACGATTGACTCGAATTACTCGATCGCCGCCGTTGTAGGGGAGCAGGATCACCTCTGGGACGCCAATGTGCTGCAGTATTGCCGCAATCTTCTCTATCTGGATGCTTGACTTGGCGATTCGAGGTTTGGTGAGCTCGTCTGGTGAGGTTGTCTGAGGCGAAGGTGACACCGGTGGGTAATCTGTCTCGCAGGACGACCCCGAAGAAGCGCATCTGGTCTGCTTTTGGGAGAGGTCGACAGGGAGGGCGGTTGGCAGAGGCGAGTGAATGAGGTCGACGAGATGTTTCTCGAGGAGCGGCAGAGGTTGGTGTTATTGTTGACATGCCATCAACGGCTTGATCATTCTAAAGAGTACAGCAGGAGACTCGCTTTCGAAAACCTGTCTCCCCAGACGGTGCTTGTGGTCGAGATTTCATTTGGAAGGGCGACGACATTCTGGTTGGCTCACTGGCTTTGTCCGTCAGTTGAGATTCACATGAAGCTGAGTTCTAGTCACGTACCTGTCGCTCGCTCTGACCTCGCTGGCATGAGCATATGCCGCAGCATACCATCTCGTCCAGACAGAGCGGCGTCTTTGGCATGGACACCGATGTCAGTCGTCACTTCCGACAATGCTGGAGGCAGGCGAGTTGAACGCCTGATAGCAGATTTCGTGGTTGATACGACCTTCTGACAAGAACGTTGTTGTTGTAACTGAGTCCGGTTGCTACCAGGTCAAAAAGACACAGGTCGTGTCATGTGCGCTGTTCATCAGGCAGTCACGGCCCAGGCCGTCACGTTGGCTCTCCATCGCTCTCGCCTTTCTTGCCTTCACATCACGACTGAAGTCATGCAACGGACAAACCTCGCGTCATCGCAGCACGTGAATACCAACGACCATAGTCCATGGACATTCGCATGAGACCCATGGTAAATTTCGTCTGAACCTCGACCTCAACCCACCAAAACCACACACCACCCATGATTCCACGTCACAAATGCCGATATGTCCGCTCGCCAGCATTCCTCCCTGCAGTACTTGCACACCAAGTTCCGCATATCGGTCTCCACGACTCGTGCGAAATGCACGCGTGGCAATCCCTTTGGTCCCCGGTGCTCCTCCACGGATTCGCGCCGTCGGCGTGCGTCTGTACATCCTCTTTCCGTGACACTTTTTCGAGAACAAAAGATAAATAGCTCACCAGCGGGACGCATCGGCAGGTACGTTCGTTCGCGGTGCTAGTGGAGTGAAGTTGGAAACGGAGCCAAACCGGACTCGAAGAAACGAAAAAACGAAAATCGACTTACGCAATGTCGTTTCCGTCTTTGGGAAGTGTCAATCATCAAAGCTTTCTGGACAATAACCCCAATGAGGGCTTTGACGATGATGGAATGAACCCACGGAAGGAAGCACTCCGCGGCATCCAGCAACGCGTGCCGTGGGATTCTGGATTCCTTTGCCGTGTGCTATTAGGCTGTCCACAGAGAACAAGGATTCCGCGAGGGATCAATTGGAATAGACGTGCGTCTTTGTTTCCACGTACCTCTTCTGTAGGATTTGTTGATACCACTCGTTCCTCTGACATCGTACTCGTTGTCGTCGTTGTCGTCGTTGTCGTCGTCGTCGTCGTCGTCGTCGAACTTTGACAGACCACGGCACGAAGCTGCTGCCTAAGCAGAATCTCACGCCCTTGCAACGAAGGTACGAATACGTCGTGGAAACTGCATCGTGGCATTCTCTGACACTGGGAGGTCCGTTCCTGTATGGCGTATGCTGTTTTACCATCACCACGGTGAATCGCAGTGCTGTATCGCCGGAGTGAATCGGGCATTCGGCTTTCCCGATTCTAGTAACACGCGATGATTTGTAACGAACGGGAACGATGCATGGTTGGTCCTTTTCTCTTCGATGCAGAGCGGGCTTTGCGCTGGTCGGGGCGACATCTCGAGGGTTCGGCCGAGATCCTGTTGCTTGCTGTATAAGAGTAATCGTGCTTGGTGATGACCAGGCTGCGATCTGATTTTGAATTCATGTAGCGGCCGTGTTGGCGTGCGTCTTTGCCATGCGCCGCGGTGCCGGCTTGCAGGTAGGGTATGAACTCTGTTGTCTTCTTCAGCATCCGCATTCGGATTGGATGTTCTGTTCTCATCGTTGGCAAAGCAGGACTTGTCCTCTATCAGACCTGAAGTGGATGTCAAGGTTAGTGTAGATGCAGAATAGGCGAGGTGGTTAGCCGTAAAGCCTACCCATAGGCTATGGTCTGTTCTGCCTAGTCGCGACCACTGGCGGGAATAGCGCGACCACATGGGCTGGCGTTCTGGCTACGCGGCCGACAGATGGTCTCGGTCAAGTTCCATGCCATTTGAGCCTGATGACTTGATACTCGGATGGCTGATTCATGCTGTCGTTGCGCTTGTAATGGTCTGAATGATGTGGGACAAGCGGAAAGTTGTTCTTCGCTCGGCACCTTAGCGGCGTGTCGAGGAGAGTCCGTCTCTTTTCGCTGCCCGATGGACTTGACCGGGGCGTACTCGTAGCAGTAATGGCATAGACGCAAGCGGTGTGAGGAGTGGTTGGTAATCTTCGATTCCGTTTGTGGCAATTGTTTGCAAGCACTACATCGTTAACATCGTCCAAGGCAGTCCCAAGGGAAGCGATAATCACGGTACCTCCCATTCCCAAGGGGTTCGTTCATGAAAGAGTCAAGACCATACGATCCGCGGCCAAGACTCCGGCCAGTGAAGGATTCCCAATTCAGGGCTCCGCCTCCAGGTAGGAGGATTGGCCGCGAGGGAAGATGAGGGCAAAGCCGTTCGCACGTTGTGATGAGTGCGCCATGTGTCATCCGTGAACAACACCCCATACCGGCAAGATCGACTCTGTTAAATGCAACCTGCAGTGCCGTAACATCCACGAATCAACCACTTGGATCTCCAGGATCGAGGGATTGCCTTGTTCGTATCCCTCACGCCACATGACAGACCATGCATGATTGCTCCTCTTCTCCTGAACAACCTTCTGCCTAAAGCTGCATGACTGGGCAGTATCGATGCAACGGCAAACCACAGCTGGTAGCCCCTTCATGCAGAACGACATCGTGGTGGGAGAGTTCAGGATAGGCCGACCATATTTCCCGACCCACATGGCTTATATTGGACTCGTCGTGTGCAGTAGCGTTGAGATGTTGGTTCCACGGACCATTGATTGGTATTGGAAGCACGAGAGCTACTTCGCCTCTCAAGTTATGCGACAGCGGGAAGTGACGACGAAGGCTGCTCGTTAGCACTTCTGTCTCGCCCTACAGAGCAGAGCGGCGACATGGCATTTGTTGGTGAGCAGATCGTCTTCGCATGGCCAACCTCCCAGGGAGCTTGACGATGTGATTGGCAATCCCACCACCACAGCCGGGTTTGGTAATACTTCGCTCTCCGTAAACGGTACCGACGACAAGTCGGTGTCTGTCCGACGTGCGCCTCTGCTAAGGCCAGTATCCCTGGAAGGCCATCGTTGTTATTGCAGAACAAGCACATGGGAAGCCTTCAGGAAGCAGCAGCTGTTGCGAGTCGTTCCTTCCCTCCCTGCTCCTTCCTTGCGCAGTGCAGCGTAGGGTACGTGCTGCGGGTGATTATCATAGCACTCGAGTCATTTGCGATGAGAAAGAGGAATCGGATGAGATCCGACCGTCGCGTCTTGAAACGGATTTGATCTGGCGTCTTCATCAGCAGCACGGATTCTTGCCCTATACACTCCTTTTGTCCGCTAATGAATTGACCGTGGACCATCCTTTGGCTTGAGCCTCGTAGGATGACGGTATTTAAGGACAGACATTCTTGCGAGGTGAAGTCGTCAGTAGTGCGGATGGGCCCTACGCTGACCAGTTTGAAGGTCACTGGCTGCATTGGACGTTGGATCTCAGCCACGTGGCAGTGTCCAAACTCCGGCTACCATATCCCCCGGATTGCAGATGGCTGTCAGAGTCGTTTTAGTAAACGTAATAAAGCGAACGGAGACGATGGCTGATGCAACCCCTCGGTATTGAACTTGTCGCCGAGCAAGGCGTTTCGTCGTCCAGAAGCGAAATCTCTCGTCTAAACTGAGTTGAAAGGGGAACGTCGCAGTCGGTCTCAGCAACTACTAAAGCAAGTAAGGGCCATGTTGCGAGGTGAGAGGCCTGAGGTAAGACTGCAGGGCTGCAGATGGCGTTCTCGATTCGAGGACCGCTCCATTGCTACATGTCTCAGCCTCGACTTTGACGCGTGAAAGCGCAGAGTCCAACTTTTGACCTGTTGTGATCGCTGGTGAGGGAGTGGTTTCACCGTGTCAACAAGTATAGCAGTGCCTCAAGAAAGCATCGTCAAAGGGATGGAGATGGTCTCTGATGCTCGTATGTGCATTTATTGATCTGCACGAAGAACGGTATCATCAGCAAGAATGTGTTGAGAACGCCGTTGGATGTCTTGGGTCTGTCGCTTCCTGATCAAAATAGGAGATTGTTGAGAATTGCCGATCTTGCCCAGCCAACCACCGGCACCCACAGTCTAGTCTTACTATTCATGGTAGGGAGCATTTGCACGTCTTGCGGTGCAGTGCGAAGCTTCGTGTGTTTCCCGAAATCGCGAATGGCGCAGGTGTCGCAGTCAATGGTGCTTCACCGGTCTCGAAATACTAGGGCTGCATGCGTTTTACGAGTGATGCCACCGGACTTCACCAATGATCGTGGGGCTGTACGCAGATTCGGATTTAGTTATACGCGTAGCTTTGCGAAGTCCGGAGCGTCGATCAGCAACGTGCGAATGGCAGATGATAGGAGCGCAGCATATCATCTTGTCGGCCATCTTGTCAGTCCTCGTGTCGATATGCAGCCTAGGCCTTGACCTGCTCATCAGTGCTTATGAGGGTTGTCGCCGGCCAACAGTCGAGCGAGGGCTGACAAACGCTGGCGGCAGTAAAGCGAGCCCCTCTTTTATTAGATGTGCAATGTGCACAAGGCTGAAGCACGCATACCTCTTCAGCACACATCCCGACCGGTCAGGACTGGCTACGGTCAGGGCCACCGCTCCGTTGTTTGGAATCTGGCGAGTTTCGTTGATTGGACTGCTGAACTGATATGCGGTCGAGGGCGGTGTATGCAGTCGTACAGCCGAGCGCTCGGCATTTCCTGAGCAAGCCTACCATCCATGCAGATCTCTCGGCAGGGATGCCGCCGGAAGGCGCATCAAGGAATTCAAGATGTGTGGGGACTAATGGCGGTTCGTGGTGCCATGAGCCACGCCGTCGGAAGACTAAACATCCCTGCCACAGAAAGTTCGATTGGAGGAAGCCTCGTGGAAGACGGGAAGGATGCTTCTGAGCTTGTTAGGTCAGCGAGATGTCGTCGAAAGCTAGGTCGTCGTAACGAGCAGACCGCTGAGGTAGGGCTGCACCGACGGGCGTAGCGACTGCTGTATTCGCAGTTCAGAGCCAAGGTCGCCAGCATCTCGCGTTCTGGAGAGCAGCAGCTGGAAAATGGGCTCGTAGAGCGGTATTCAGCCTCAGCAGTGCGGTGGCGGAGGGACCAGTGACAGGCGGTTGACAGGGCTATCCTCATCACGCATGCCTCGCAGCATCGGCTCCTGTGCGTGGGAAGCAAGGGAGCATGAAGCTTCAATCGCACCGCATTCCTTTACCGGTGCAGAAAGCGAGAGGACCCGATCGACGTGTGGCTCGGTTGGTGCCGACATGGTTGGGTGCAGGGCTGTCTGAGAGCAGAAGATGATGAGACAGCAGAACAGAGCTCTGCGGCACTCGGCGAATCGGCGTTAGGTGTCAGCAAGCTGACGGGGGTCGGGGAGGGTCGAGTGGGTGAATAAAGAGCGCCACACACAGTTTTGGTCGAATGGACGAGAGCGAATACGCGCGGCGGGCAGTAGCAGGTGTAGGGCAAGCTCTCGCGTGGCCAAGGGGTGTCACAGTATCACAGTATCAGACGCATCGTGTGTCGACCTGACGTGGTGTGCGACGCGATGATGCTGCGTCTGTGGTAATGAGATAGAGTTGGCCTTGCTCGGACTCGCGGCAGACGGCCGAGGAGCGTGCCCAGCGAGCGAGTGGAGAGCACGGGGAGTGTTTCGTCTCCACTCGTCGCCGGTGCCGTGGCCGTCAATTTCACTCTCTCACTCACCAACGCTCACCGCGCTTGGCATACGGCCATCGCCCGCCGGCCGTCCTGTGTCACGCGGTTTGCTATAGTTAGACGAGGGCTTAGCGCCGATCGCACCAGTTGCCCAAACCGCATGACGCATTTCTGCTCGCCTGGCCAGCGAAATTGCGGTCGTGCTATCAACGGGCCCGAAAAGGCACTGAGGGCTGGCTTTCTGGTGCGCAATTGTGCAATTCTGTGGGTGGTCTGGCTGCTGGGATGGGCACAGCGGAGGGCAGACCGCTGGTGGCGCCCTGGCTGCTGTACAAGCGACCGCCTGCTGCCAGCGACCTGCCACACCGCGGGCAGCCTGACCGGAGAGCCTACAGTAGTCGCTGGCGCGAATGGTGCTATACCGGCACTGTCTTCTGGCCCTAATCGCGCCAGCTGTGCCTTACAGCAGCAGTGGTAGAGACACAGTGACGAATGGCCCCCAGCCAGCACCAGCCGCACCCGTGCCCAGCCAGCATATTCCCGAATCAAAGCGCACCTGGCGGGCCAATCTCCACGCCGCAACACCGCGGGCTGATAGTCCACCCCTCTTCGCACGCGCAGCAGCAGCGTATGTGTTGGTGATACCGGCGCTGAGATGTCGCCATGACGGTGCATGGGCAAGGCCGGGTTCCGCCGTCGTCTGCGTACTCGCTGCGAGAGAGAGGCATACATACTGGGTGTGCGGTGACGGACGGCGTGGCCGCGTACGACGGCAATGTATGTACTCTCGCCGCCGCACAGCTGCACCCGGTACGGACACTTGGAAGCGCGCCGACGGACAGACCCTCATCACTCAGCAGCGGCGCACCGACGCATCGGAGGGGTGCTGGTAGCGCGCGCACAGACAGGCGGACAGACAGGCTTACGAGGGTAGAGGTGCGCAGATGAAAGTGTGCTGGCCACGAGTCTAATCGACTAAGGAGCAGCGGCTCGCGGATACCCTGGAAGGCACGCTGAAAGATGGCGGCCGGGGTGCGCATCCTTGGTGCAAACTAAGCACCACCGCGCTATGCCCTCCCGGGCGGCGGGCTGTTGGTTGCAGGTGTACCTTTATAACTCTCTCTACAGCCCCCAGGGCGCAGGCGAGGGTGCTAAAAACGATCATCAGGCCTCTCTAACGCGGGCCCTAGCACCATGCTTCAGAGCGTCTGCCTCCCGTGTATATCAATTCTCTAATCCCCGGCCATGCCCAGTCGCCTTTAAAGAAGTCCTTCCTTCCGGTGCGCCTGCCTTGATCTGTTGCATACACCTTTGATCATGGACTCACCTCTTCTGCAGTCCGCTGTCCACCAGCCTGCCCGCGTGCGCGCCCACTCCACCTACCACGCCAACAACATCCCCGCCCACGCTGCCGTCGACAAGCACGGTGCCATCCACAAGCGCTCCAACACCGCCGACCGCAATCGATCCATCTCGACGTCGCAGGCCGACCGCCTGTACCGCCTGGCCGCTGAGCAGAACGACCTCGACCAGCCCGACTTCACCCAAGACTCCATTACACCCTCTGCCTTCGGCCTCCACCAGTGGATCACGCCCCAGCACTCGCCCGAACCGCACGGCTTCGCAACAGAGCAATCGATCCATCCCTTCCCGCAGTGGACCGCGCCTACCCCTCCACGATCCGACTCGGGCATCCCCAACGTGCCCATTGACTCCAACGAGGAGCCTGTCACCTGTGCTCCAGACCTGACTTTTGACCAGCCAGCTTCATCGGCGGAAATGAGGTATGTGTGCTGTTTACTAAACGAGGCATTGCTTACGGCGCAACCGCTTACGATCTCGCAGCTCGTTAGGCTTCCTCCTCCCATCGCAATACGGAACAGAACCTTACAGCTCGGAACCGAACAGTGCGTTTCACTCTTCAGCCTCCTTCTCTGCTCCTTCCACTAACATCCTGCAGACTACACGATGGATCAAAACTACATTCCACCCATGCGCATGACGCAACCGACTACCACGGCCGGCACAGCTGCGTATGCACAAACGGCTTCATCAAGCCCAGCTCTCTACCAAAGCCGGGGATCCGAATCGTCTGCCAGCCGACGGCAGTCTGAAATGCCCGCCACGACGCAGGCTGGAGCTCCCTCAGGCCAAAGCTACGATCAGAGCTACCGACGAGTGAGCAACCCGTACGACTCCATGGCTGGCGGCAACTACTCCGTTGCGCCCAGCCAGACGATACCTTCCATCAGCGGTCTCACCCAGTCTCCACTGCCTTCACCACACATGGGTCAAAGTTCTGGTGGGCAGATGATGCCACAATACAACAATGGTGGAGTTTCAAGGTTCGTTCCTTCGCAACCATGGAGCTTGTGAATCCTGCCGCTAACCTAACGCAACGACAGATCACCAAGCATGTACGACTCCAATGTATATGGACAACCTTATACGACTGCGCCTGGCGCAACTCAACTCTACCCCACGAGCCAGAACATGTCATACCCACAACCATACCCCAATGGGATGCCTGTCAACGACGGAATGGCGAAGCAGCCCATCGGCGACTCATCAATACGAGTACTGAACCAGCGACCGAAGCCCCAATGCTGGGAACACGGATGTAACGGCCGACAGTTTTCCACCTTCAGCAACTTGCTACGACACCAGAGAGAAAAGTCAGGAACGGCAGCAAAATCATACTGCCCCAAGTGCGGCGCAGAATTCACCAGAACGACCGCCAGGAACGGACACCTGGCGCACGACAAGTGCACCAAACAACGTCGTCAATCCGACGGCAAGTAACGAACACGACCCTTTTAACAGTGTTGATAGAGACGACATGAAACGTTTTTGATGGCATAATCTTCGAAATGGGAGGGTGCATTTGCTTGTTAGACATGTCTGGAAGACAGGACTGGGGGGGCATGGGCGGGCACAATGACGGCATATCTCACGATACCCTCGCTGGTCGTCTGTTTATTAGATCTGCACGTCACATATTATTATTCGCACGTGGGCGAGCAAGGAAAAGGAAAAGGAAGCGCCGCCGCAGCAGCAGCAGGCAGAAGCGCAGTCCGTTCTGAGTATGAGCGGTGTTGGGAACCAGGGCATGCGAGCACGAATCAGAGACAGCGTTTACCACCTTTGCTCACTCACCCAAGTCCTTGCTTTTTCGCCTATTTCGCAGCACGCACGCGGCGCGGGCAACACAAAGTCAAAATAGCGAGTAAGGGCTGGAATCAGGACGATCTTTTCCCCGAGTCGGGAAAACCACTGGCTTTTGCTTGGGAGCGTAAGAGAGACCCATGCCCATGCCCACTGGACCGGAAACTAAAGAGCGATGACAAAGATCTCAAGGCTTTTGTCGGGCTTCCAGGCGAGCGAGCGTGAGCAGGTGAAGTGCCATGACCCCGGTCGCGAACACGTTTTTCGTTTAACAAATTGATTAATAAATCAACCGCGTCGCGTGCGTGTGGACGACACGATGCGGTATCGAGACTGGCGGAGAGAACAGCGCGGGCCTTTTGCACCCCGCTTGCATTGGTTGCATTTTCAAGCATTCGTCTCGTGGTGATTGGCTGTCGCAGATGCTGAGCAATGAGTTAGTTTTCTCGGTGATGAATGGATGGATGGGCGGAGTTGCCTGGAAAGGCGCAATGCTGCGCGGTCATTTGCTCCGACGACGTTCGATACACTCCGTCCGTGGTCTCGTCTGATGACAGGTTGGTTACGCATGCACACTACCACATCAAGGTGACGGACAGACGCTACTGCCGCGCGCGAGAACGCGAGCCCGGTTGGCAGTGGCAGCGCTGCAGGAACCTTGAATCTGTGCCCCTTCGTTCAACGCCTCTGCTCTGGGAAGTAGCTCCTCCTCCACGTTCCCGGATCTGCAGGATGGGTTGCTTGATTCGATGGATGGGTGGGTGGGTGGATGGTTACATGCGCATGTGTGCTGCTTCGACGGCCGATGGATTTTTTGCTTGGACGGCACGCGTCCTGCCGAGCAACTCGACTGGGGCTGGTTCGCCATGTGCTGCGGTGCGCGGATCAGTAAGAAACGCGGGAGCCACATGTGCCGAGCAACTGCTTTCTCGGCTCCTGCAGTGTGGAATCCTCCCCGTGGAACGTCAAAAAGTGGCATGTACATTTTATCGAATATCTGAGACTCGATCATGGTTTTTCGCCGCGGCGACTCAACCAGGACTTCTGGCCGGAGGCGGGCAGTGTAGTCGAACGCCTCGGACCAACACCGACGGACCGTCGGCGGTGCAGAAGGGCGATAATGTTGGAACACTGT
The DNA here is from genome assembly GCF_010093935.1 of Zasmidium cellare ATCC 36951. Lineage (NCBI taxonomy): Eukaryota > Fungi > Ascomycota > Dothideomycetes > Mycosphaerellales > Mycosphaerellaceae > Zasmidium > Zasmidium cellare. Next base: position 548,963 of record NW_022986963.1, read on the forward strand.
GGGACCCTCTCTCAGCCAGTGCGAGCAAATGGTCGAAAGTGGCATACAATGCGAAGGCAAAGTCGCTGGGCGTAGAGTAGTGTGCGAGCGCCCGGTCCCGAGAGTCCCACTTCGCTCGCCGCGCCGTAAGGCCCCCACACCGGTGAGGCTCATCACCGACCAGGGCAGGGTGTGTGAACGCCCTGGTCCATCTCTTGCGCGGGCAACTTAGGGTTTGGAGATTGATGAATGCCTGATCAGGCGAAATGCGGTGGCCTGAGCCGCGAGATTGGGGTGGAGAAGGTGCGAGGGAGATTCGCCGTGGTGCCGGTACATGGGATTCTGGCTCCAATCATTGATTTGATTGAATTTGATTGACCCATAAGCGGGTCTTCCCGTAGGACGTCCGACGTCACCTGCTGCTGGTGAGTCTGAGCTGGATGACTGAGTGTCACCGGGTGACTACACGCACCAAAGACCAAGAATCATGAGCGCCGTTCCCATCTCGTAGCAGCTGGCAAAGCGTCTCACACACATTCACATCCGACAGACACGCATCCGACAAAACCACCATGTTCACTTCCATGGCTCGAATGTTCCAGATCCACTACACCCACACAAACACTTTGCCTTTAGGGATATCAACACGAATAAAAACGTATCGACGGACAGGTGGCATATGAATGACTCTGAGTCTTTGAGCGAAAAAGGTGGTTTGATAGGCACTTGATCGTTCAAGCGGGTTGGCATATACAACACTCTAGATATCTGAGATCACAGCATCGAGATCGCGAATCGGACATCGTGGATTGTGGACATATCTCCTTGTTGAAGGTCCTACAGACGGGACAACACTGATCCGCACACCTGGAGCATGGCATCGATCTTCACATACGACCCAGATCCTCCTCGGGTGGCTTCGCCATGGCTACAGAGCGCAGATGCCAGCGGTTTGGATCCGGCAGGCCAAGAGATCGATGTTGCTGCGTTATCGCTAAAAGAAGGCGCACAGAACGGCAAGCGAGTTACAAGACTCCAGGCAGAGCCACAAGAAGGACCTGTTGAATACAAGTTGCATTTACTCCTCCGTCCACGCCGGAAGTTCAGGTCCACGAGCACTGGTAGTCACATATCCGGCTCCAAACATTCCAAGTTGTCAAATAACTCAACAACTCGCAGTGCTTCTGACTTCAGCTTCGACGCTGCGCCGGCTTTGGGCACATCGACACCTGCTGCACTTCCGCTTCAGACGAGACAACATCGGCTCGAGCAGCTCACTACGCAACTACTGTGGCGTCTGCAGCAATCCTCGCCACATCATACTTCTTCAGCGACTAATATCATTCTGCCGTCCTTACCAGAAGCTCTTCCTGAACTACAGGCTCCACAGCAACCAGCCAAGCTTCTGCATGGATTGGAAGAAAGCCAGGGCGCATTGTATGAGATTGGCGTTTCTGATGACGGTACTCTTGCTGGGCTGGCAGAGGATGAGATGGCGGAGAGTTTGAACAACCTACGTGCTATGGCGGCGTGCTTGGGATGTACTGTCGAGGTGCTCAGAAGGGAAACTGTTGGTGAATGCGAGTGGTTGGAAGACTCTGTTGTGGCCCGAAAAGAGCGCAAGATCCGTCGATCGGGCAAATTGGTCGTTACTGAGGCTCTCATCAAGCCGTACCTTCAAGTAGGAAGCCCGCAATTGCATGGGACAGATGCAGGAAACGGCAATACGTTGACCGCACTGCCAAGTGCTGCGGAACTTGCACCTGCAACAACTGAGCAGCTACGTATTACATTGACAGGGCCGACCATGTCTGGCAAATCCACTTTACTGGGAACACTGACCACCTCAACGCTTGACAATGGCAGAGGCAAAAGCCGACTAAGCATGCTGAGACATCGGCATGAGATCAATTCAGGAATCACCAGCTCGGTCACTCAAGAACTGCTAGGTTACCAAGACACGAGCGACGGCGATGTTGAAGTTGTCAACTACGCCAATGAGGACATCGCATCATGGATTGACATTCACGCAGCAGCAGCAGGGAGTCGCTTGGTGTTCATCTCAGACTCCGCGGGCCACCCACGTTACAGACGGACTACACTGAGGGGCTTGGTAGGATGGGCACCTCATTGGACACTGCTTTGCATACCTGCGGACGATAGCGAAGATTCTCCTGGAAAGACTGGCGGTACTCATGCATCTCAGCAGTCGCTCGGGACTGCAGTCCCTGAGATGGACCTCACGGGCGCACAATTGGATCTCTGCCTGCGACTTGGTCTTCCACTTGTCGTGGTCATTACTAAGCTCGATCTTGCTTCTCGAAATGGTCTACGGCAGAGTCTGACCAAAGTTCTAGATGCTCTTAAAGCAGCGGGCAAGAAGCCAGCCATCTTGCCGCACAAACCCGGCGGAGTTGCTGAACAAGAGCTGCAATTGGTTCGCACTGCGTTACTTGAGACGGCGTGCAACACATCTGTCCCTCTACTCAACAACACTCGCGAAACAGTGCCCATTGTACTGACCAGCGCTGTTGAGGGAACAGGCATCAGCAATCTACACGCCTTACTGCACGAACTTCCGATTCCAGACACGGAGAACGACGGGCCCGCTCACGAGTCGCTCGCGATCTTCGACATGGAAGACGTGTACAGCAAGCCGGCAGAAGTGGCAGGTGTAATCGTCTCGGGCCATCTTCGCCTAGGGCAAGTGGCTGTTGGAGACACTGTGGTCATTGGGCCATTCTCGTCTCACGATCACCACGAGGACTCTGAAGACTCGGACGAGCGGCCACTGCGAAAGGCAGCTTCACCCTTGCCCACTTCGCGCTCATTCCCCGGCGCACTGCGAGGTTCGCATCTCAATTCGCCGTTCTTTCATTTGCCGAACCAAGAATGGAGGCGCGTGACTGTCACGAGCATCAGGAATTTGAGGCTTCCCGTCCATGCGCTCCATACTGACCAAGTCGGCACTATTGCGATTTCTATGGAGGAAGACAACATTAAAACTTCGCTACTTTCTCGTATCAGGAAAGGCATGGTATTGGCTGCGGTCCAGCCTGTCTCGACACGAACGTTCACCGCCAAGTTTAAGCGGGAAGATCTGGAATCACTCGCTGTTGGAAACCATGTGGTGGTCTACATATCGAGTGTTCGCGCATCCGCAAGAGTGGTATCCGCGAGAGCACCGGATTCCCCAGAAGCCTCGTACCACGACCGTCGACACTCCGACGGCACCGATCCGTTCGCATTTGATGACCTCGATAGCAATCTCGATGGACAGAGCGTCAAAGTGGCTGGTACAGTCACTGCACCGGATTTGCTGGTCACCATGTCCTTCGATTCGTCAAAAGAGTATGTCATGACCGGCGACAAAGTCCTTGTGATGCCCGGTGGTGGACCAGGGTTGTACGGCGGGACTGAAAGGGGTGAGAAAGGCTTAGCAGGGCTCGAGGGCTTCGTTGGAGAAATCACAGAGGTACGCCCGTAAGCATGAGATTCGCTCACAAACCAGGCATGTGTCAACATGCCACTTCTTTCGCAAGGCAAGACATTGGTCAGACTTGACGACGGCGATGCGAGATGAGCACATGCCACGTTTCAACATACGCACACTAGACCCATCTCACCAACTTGAACATCGAAATTGTTGGGTTTCCCACATCTACCTTTCCAACACACATCCCTGTCCATCCATATATGCGCCAAGTGAAACTGGCGCGCGACGTACTGCTCTCGTCAGATCGTGACGAGCGCTGACATGAAAACAAGCGATTACTGCCCTACGAAGCTCGCAAAACTACCAATTGTCGGTTTGGTGCCTCGCACTTCGGTAACAATCCGATCCACCCTACTTCACCACGATCCCAGAAGGATTCTCGCGTCGCACACAGCTCCAGATTATGGAGCAACAGGCGCTGGCCAAGCTCGCTCCTTCGACTCTTTCACCAGAACAGGTAACGGCTCTGCTCCGCCTATAGGGCTGGTGATACGAACTGACCTTTTTTCCATCTGATGATTGAGGCGTCGAACCAACCAACACCCGTCCGGGTTGTCATTTCATTTCCTCAAAATCTCACTGCATGCATGCACGCACGCACGCGAGTTTTCTCGTTTGTCGGCATACCATTCCAGGAAGGACAAGACTACCACAATCAGCGTTCGTTTGCCCTCTGCTGACTACTACTACATAGCTGACGGCGACTCGCATGCTTTCCCGCATACAAGCAAGCGGCGCCGCAAAAAGCGCTGCCGTTCGTCTGCGCGCTCGCTCGCTCCGCGCGCACGCCACTGATTCGAGACGATTGAACGAAGCGGCATCCACTCTCGGGGTAGGGTAACTTCATGCCAAGCGTCGTCATCAGGACAGAAAATGTGGTGGTCTGGTACCGGAACGCCGTTGTTGGTACGCCGTGCGTTGGACTCGGACAGATTCCGAAAAGTTCTTTTCCGTGTGTTTGCGTTTTTCGGAGATTCCGTGCTGTAAAAGTCAAGATCGAGACAGAGCAGGAGGAGGAAGAGGAATACCACGTTTTCCAGGAGCCAGGCCTTGTCTCGCCTACCGCGTGCGACAGATGGGCGCAAATGCTCCTCCCCGAACGCTCGAGCCACGCCGTGAAAATCCTTCGCGACATCAAACAACAAGACCGCACCGCACGTCTTGTTGCTGTGGCCCGAACGCGGGTGAGACGACGATCTCGCTTCTCGGCCGAGCAGAGCAAGCAATCCGTCGAAGCCGCAAAGCCGATACATAGCAGCCCACCAGACCTTGTTGGGAAAAAAGGCGAAGGTGCCACAAGATTAAACATCTGCCAACAACGTGGAGGGGCCGATCCTCCCGACTGACTGCGCCATCCACTCCGCGGCGTGTCTGTGTGCCGCACAACTCTATCCATCCTTTGCCGCCTAGCCTCAACGAGGCAACTCTTCGTACTTCACGTCTGCGAGCTATTCACCTCGTTTGTACGACCTATACCACGCGTTATCGATCAAGCTCACGCTTCGTACGTCACGAACAAGCGCACATACTGTCGCTGCTGAAGAAGACTCCTCTCTGCGGAAAGAGACCGGAATGAGCTCCAGCCTCCGGCGACCGACACTTGTGTGTTTAGTAATGAAGCTAAGGAACAGTATTTAGAGCTCCATGGATCCATGGGTCCGCGGGCATCAGGACTGCTGACACAGCCGACATCCTCCTTGATAACGTGTAAGACGTGATGGCCAAGACGTGCCAGCCTAGTCACCAGCTGCCACGATAGTTCCGTGCTTCTGAAGAAAGGATGCCTCCGACCGTAATCTTCGGCGACATTCGAGGCCTTGACCTCAAAGACCTCGAACCGGTCTTACACAAACATGGCATCTCGCATTTGGACAGTGCAGCAGTCTATCAAGCAGGTGCCTCCGAAACAAGCCTTGGTGAAGCTCGTATGGGCGAGCGGTTCACCATTGACACCAAGATCCTGTCTAGCCGCGACAGTGATGGGACTTTGACCCCAGAGAAGATCGAAGAAAGCTCGAAGAAGTCTCTGGAGCGCTTGGGCATGAACAAAGTTAACATTCTCTACACTCACGCCCCTGACTTTGCCACTCCGATCGAGCAACAGGCCAAAGCTTTCAATGATGTGCACGAGAAAGGGCGGTTCTCTGAGGTGAGTAACGCGTATATGCGTGGATTGTTACTGCAGTCGGCTTACAGTTGGTAGCTTGGCCTGTGCAATACTCTGCCCGATATGGTGCAGGAATGGCTAGACATTGCAAAGGCAAAAGGCTATATCAAACCAACCTGGTTCCAAGGACAGTACAACCTGGCGGTCCGAAATTATGAGGAAGTCCTGTTCCCATTACTGCGTGCAGAAGGCATTCACTTCGCCGCTTACTCTCCACTCGGGGGAGGGTTTCTCAATGGCAACCTCCGACCAGACAAGACCACTGGGACAAGATTTATATCTCACGCAGCGGCCGCAATGAGTCGAACGTGTATTCTTACACCCCATTTGGAGTAATATCGAAAACATGCTGACACTGTTCGCACAGTCTATGATCGCCCTGCCTTGCACGAATACTACGACAAGATTCTTGACTTGTCTGAGAAGGCAAACCTATCGACCGGTGAGGTCAGCTTGCGTTGGATCGTTCACCACTCGGCCCTTCGAGACGACGATGTTCTCATCCTGGGAGCAAGTAGGATCAGCCAACTGGAACAGTCACTCGATAGTATCAGAAAAGGCCCGCTCGACGGAAAGCTGGCACAAGAGTTGAACTCTTTGTGGACGCCAGAACTGCAAGAAGCCACGCTCGATATCGTAGACTGGCATCCCAAGAAATGAAGAAGATCTTGTGACAAGCTTTCAACGATTGACCCTCGATGTGCAGGGACCGTACGTCTCCAGGACGTTCTCCAAGACATGCGCTTCCAGCCCGACTTCTTCGGCGACTCTGTCCAGCTCGACGCTGCCTTTGAGCCTTTGCTTGTCAATGCCTGCGAGTTTGGCGGCTGCTAACAACATTCGCAGCGCTTCCGGACTGAGATTGTTTGCGACGGTGTCTCTCGCCATTTGACACGCATGCCGCATGTAGATGTCGGAGTGACCATTCCGGCCAATGTCTCTGCCATATCGACTTGTCGAGCTTGTTGCAAAGCAGCGGTTGCTCTGGGGAGTCGGCGGCATTAACGTTTCTCTGCTGTACGTTCTCCGCATGACGATGATTCTTGCAGTACATTGGACTGGCCAAAGAATGAGTGGTTAGGCAGACAGAGCGAGATATGCCGAGCAACGGGCGATGTCGTGAATATCGTCGAGAAGCCCTCGTTAATACTTCATCCATGGACAGCACCCAACCAAGCTGCTTAGATCGAACGAGCCCGTGAATACAACGAACATTGAGCACATTCATGACGTACGCTAACGCAGAATGGCAAAAGGCCCATATGCAGGCCTAATGCAGGGCGAGCCTCATACTTTATTACTTCTCAGCTACACCGGTCCTGCGGTTTTCGAAGACCTCTATTCTCACCGCCGACCTCGAATCACCAAAACAAATGGTCTGCCAAGCATGTCAGAGAGTCCTCCTACGAAAGGGCGAGCTGATACAAGGTACCCGAAGGAAACACGATTCAGCTGTTGTCCACCACAAGAATGTCGAAGGTCTACGAAGAGCAGCGGAGGACGAGAAGTGCTTCATATGTTATGGCGTATGGTCAAAGTTGAGCCCCGCTGCTCGCGAGCTTGCAATATCGCACGACGAGTCACTGCATGATGAGAAGAACAAACGTGCACTCAAACGGCACGCTAGCAGCGGGTGTGTCGAGATCAACGAAGACGACTATGAATGGCAACCGACAAAGACTGCGTTTCTTGTCTTTCGATTTCGTCATTCCATAAGGCATATCGTCAAAGAAGATGGACCTTGGGAACTGGTAATCAGGTTGTCGAAGGCGCTCACAGAGCTCATTGGTGGCGAACGAGTCGTTGACATTTACGACTTGCATCCAGAGAAAGGCTAGTCAAACATTCTTCACACTCGCTCATCACTACTGACTTGCTGGCAACAGGTACAGGGATAATTCCGCGCCTTGACGATATTTCTTCCTCGAGTACCGCCTTCCCGAGTACCAAGGCACTGGCCTCCCGGTGGCTGCAAGAATGTTGTACGAGTCACCGGGCCTGCAATGTCGACCACGATCGCAAGGGCTTCAACCCGAATAGATTACTAGATGTGGGAAGGATACGGGACGAAATGATCCAGCTGACTGACACGACTCCTACGGAGCCTATCACATATGTGACGCTAAGCCACAGATGGGGACAGGTAGACGTGCCACTCTTAACGAAACATACGGAAGCTTCATTCAAGAGCGGCATCGCAATCTGCGACCTGCCCAAGACTTTCCAGCACGCAGTGACGGTCGTTCGAGAGCTGGGGCACCGCTATCTTTGGATCGATTCCTTGTGTATCAGACAAGATCGAGATGACCTCTCCGACTGGCTACACGAGGCATCCCTGATGCATAAGGTCTACGGTCACGGCCACTTCAACATATCTGCAACTGGAGCCATTGACGGATCCGAAGGCCTGTTCAGAGAGCGAGACCATACCGCCAGAGGGTTTGAGAGGGTCTCCTTAAAAGTCGAAGGCTTGAACGGCGGGCCTATCCCATGTATAGCCTTTTATTTCCCCTTCTGGACAGATAACGTGGAAAGGGCACCTTTGAACCTGCGAGGTTGGGTTCTACAAGAGCGGATCCTATCGAAACGGGTGCTCCATTTTGGCAAGACGCAGTTGTTTTGGGAATGCAGAGAACTGCAAGCGGCCGAGACATTCCCCAGCGGGACTTCGTACGATGGCTCTCGCCCGGTAGGGATCAAATGCTTAGAGCCAGATGTCGCCGGTCCGTTGAACAAGACAGCGAACGAGTCTCACCGCGATCCGAGATTCTGGGCTTACGATCTGTGGACGGGAATTGCCACAACATACAGCAGGTGCTCCTTGACCAAATCCGGGGACAAATTTCTCGCAATCATGGGTCTCGCGAAGCACATGAATGGACTCATCAAAGACATGTACGTTGCTGGCATGTGGCGAAAATACCTGGCAAGTGAGCTGGCGTGGAGTGTGTCGCGTCACGGCGGCACAACTCCTTCAACGCCCGATATTTACACTGCGCCGACATGGTCTTGGCTTTCCAGGAATGCCGAAATTCAATGCAGCAAAGTCAAAGACAAGGGCATTCGTCTCAAGGTCAAAGACGTACAGCTCGATTATGCCACCGACGACCCTTGCGGCCCTCTGCTCGGCGGACGCTTGTATCTGGAAGGCATCTTGAGACGGGTCAAGATCCATCGGGACCCCGACCACGAGCGTCTGTTCCCTGTCGCGTGGTCGCTCACTCTACCCGACTGTCCGCCCCTCTCGGAACTTGGATCTTCTGGAGACTTGGTGTACCTCGATCTCGTCCCCGAGGACTTTGAGACGGAGAACAAGAACGACAATCTGTTCTGCATGGAGCTTGTAGATGCTGCCGATTCCTATGCGATGCTCCAGTCACTGCTCCTGAAATGCGAGGATAGAGCAAATGGGATCTTCTCTCGCGTAGGTCTGAGCTACACACACAGCTCGAGGAAGAAGTTGCTCCGTGACCGAAACAGGGTACCGGAGCTGCCGTGCGTGTCGTGGGATGCGAAGCAGAAGTTGCATACCATTTGTGTGATATGAGAAGATCCATACGCCTTGCAAGTAGCCTCTGCAATCACTCTGTCACCGATTTCTAGAGATGGATCGTCCTGCTTCGTGGGACGGATCTCTTCTTCGAATCGATCGGTGCAGATAGCTGTGGCGCGAGAAACCCACTGCTCTTCAGTCCTCTGGGGGAGAAGGTGATGTTGTGCACGATGTGTAGTTGCTTGATGCCGAACCCCACCCAGGGGTTCCTTCCCGACTTTGCCGACAATGCCGACTTCATCTCATCGCATCTTCCCCCTATTCCTTGCATTCACTCCTCAGCACCAGCACACCATTCTCTTCGCTTTGCGATGGTCCAGCCGTCAGGAAAACGTACAAGCGCTCTAAAAATTTCGATACGATCAAGCATCAAGAAAGAATTGTTGTCCTCTCCTTCTTGCGTATATGCCTTTTCAAGCAAGGCATGCTGACCGTTGCCAAGGCACATCTTGGCTCACCAATCGTCAATTGAATCCTACGCCGCTACGGAGAATAAGACGCGAGTAATGTCGATCTCTTCACAGAAGACGCGTCTCGGTGTCGTCAATTGGAGCGTTTATGATGGGTCAGAACTTTGACCTCTCCTGGCCGCATTGGGGTAGCGTACAGACTCCCACTCCGTGCATTTGAGGCCGACTGAACAAACAGTATGGAATTCTGTACATGCTTGATGTCAATCTTCGAGCCTAACACCAGTCATAGCACTATTTCGAGGAAGCGAAAGGGATCCGCCAGTGTCGGGACCAGAATCTACTCACTACGAACCCCTACATCTTGAACCCCGGCGAGTCTGGTGCGGACCACGTGTGAGAGCCATGTTGGATATTCGAGACGCAGCAACCTTATAAAAGGCGACTGCCTCGTGACCTGAGCTTAAACCATGCGAGCGTGTGGAGCACCATTGACCTGGGTTGTTCTGCTATCATCACGATTATGGCCTACAGTCTTTGCGGCAAATGGACTAGACGAAAATTCTTTGATATGGGCCCCGTATCGACCCTCGCTATGCTTTGGTATGCGACCAACAATACCTAACAGTGTACTACTGGGTTTGATGTGGACTGGCACCCAAGATGAGGATCTCTCACCGGAAGCCCTTCGACACGAGTGCAACATGGACGACGAAACACATGGGCCCACTTGGAAGGATTACGATCCTCGCATAGGCGGAACACAATATGTTCAAGATACAACGAACCAACTCGACATCACGACGCATTTTGTACGGCTCCCCTATGGCAACGTGGGCGATTGGGCGGTCCGAGTCAAAGGCGTTCCCAGGAGAGATGCACCGGCTAACCTGGAATCAACAATGGTCGTTTATGCATCCTTGGAGCACAATGCAAAGCATGGCGAGAGCGAGCTATACTGTTCAACGTCAGATGGAAAGGCTGTGAATTGCCATGGCCACAGTCCCGGCCTTGACGAGTTTCAGCTCACGGTGCAGGACACGACTATCAACCTTGGATCGAATGCCGATCGATCATCTTTGCTTCATAGTGTCTTCGCTACTGAAGATCAGGCATGGAATGCAAAGTGTAAGTCACTTTATCGCCAGAGTGCCTGAGTCAAGGTGCTAATTGGGCTCTGCAGCCATCTTCTTGGACGCCGTGCAAGGCAAAAAGGACAGCTCCAATGATGCTCTGCGTGGCAAGGAGAATGTGCACTTTATTGTACGCAGCTACAAAGGTGCTTTTGAAGTAGGAGACTATTCCACCTTAAGCGACACAATACTGACCTTGACAGTTCGACATTGAGTACACGAATAGCACAAGTAGCCGTTCGCACTCATGTAAGTTGGAGTGAAGACTTTGTCGGTCCCACTTGCTAACTTTCATAGCCAACCTGATCACAAGCACGATTAAAACCAGCCATAAACATCACCAGAAACGAATGGCCGACGTCTTCAAGTTCAGTCAGACGTATGAGGGAAGACAGTATCAGGATTTTGCCCAATCTATGGTATCTAACCTCCTGGCTGGCATTGGCTTCTTCCACGGGGATAACATCGTCGACATGTCCCAGGCGCCGGAATACGACGAACAAGGACTCAAATTCTGGCAAACTGCTGCAGATGCTCGGGAAAGGGCCATTCCACATGGACAAGCGCCTGCTTCGCTACTATCCATGACCTCTTCACGGACATCGTCACCTCATGGGATGCTGGGTGATGAGGGCTTTCATCTTCTTGTCCTCATGGATTGGGACATGGACCTGGCTTTGGATATAGTTCGCGGATGGCTCAACCTCATGGACGAAGATGGCTGGATTGCAAGCGACCAAATACTGGGAGCGGAAGCCCGCAGTACAGGCCCATCGGACACGGTGCAATATCCGCACCTGGCCAGCCCTCCGACCATCTTCATGGTTGTGGAAGCCATTGTCGATGTCATCTCTGCAGGAGGGGGTGCTAGCTTGGGAGCATACTCAGCCTCTCTAGAGAACCCTATGGAGGCCAACCACATCATCTCGGAGCTGTACTATCTACTCAAACGTCACTACGCCTGGTTTCGCCGCACTCAGCATGGTGGAAAGGGTCAATACGCGCGAGAAGACGCTGTCGGCTATAGATGGCGTGGCCGGACGCCTGGACAATGCGCTGCCAGCGGCATGGACGACCACCCTCGACCTGAACCACCTCATCCAGGAGAACTCCACGTCGACGCTATAAGCTGGGTAGCCTCCATGGCCAAATCCCTCAAACGCATAGCGCAGTACCTAGGAGACGACATCGAAGTCGCTACCTTCGCCAAACACGAAACAACCCTCATGGAAGACCTCAACACACTGCACTGGTCTCGGATCAACAAAGCCTACTGCGACGCCACCGTCGCCGACGACCAGCACAAACTCATCTGCCACAAAGGCTACGTCTCCCTCATACCCTTCGCCCTAGGCCTCCTAGGAACCAACCACCCGCACCTCCCCTACATCCTGACCATGCTCCAAGACGAGCGCACCCTCTCCAGCCCGCACGGCATCCGCAGCCTAAGCGCCAGCTCCCCTCTCGCCTGCTCCACCAAACACTGCCATTACCGCGGCCCCGTCTCCCTCAACACAAACTACCTCCTCCTCCTGCGCCTCCTCGAACTCTCCCTCTCCCCCGGCCCCCACGCCCAGAAAGCCGCGGAAATCTACGTCCCGCTCCGCCATAATCTCATCAAGACAGTCTTCACCTCGTGGCGAGAGACGGGCACGGCGTGGAAACATTACGATGCGGAGAGCGGGGAGGGCTTGGGCTCGCCGGGATGGACTGGGTGGACGGCGTTGGTGGTGAAGATTATGTGTATGCCGGATTTGAAGAGGGAGCAGAATCCGCCGGATTGGAGGGTGGAGTATGATCGGGAGGAGGATATTGAAGAGAAGAAGGGATCGGGGATGGGGGTAGGGTCGGGGAAGTTTTGGGTCGGGTTTGGGGTGGTGCTTGTCGTGTATTTCTTTCGGAGGAGGTTGATGAGGATGTGGAGGAGAGATAGGGGGTTGCCGACGACTGTGAGTTATACGCGGAGTCAGAGGTGGACGGATTGAGAAGTTGTAGAGTGGGCAAGGCGTCTCGGCGTTCGAATGGAGGTTTCATGCGTACTTTGTTGGATATCTACCTAATGTCAATGCTCGGCTATGCAACCCAATGTTCCATCCATAATCAGTAAGCGGCACATTCCCTTTTCAGCCAGTTCCGGCTGACTTCGTCATCCTTGAAGTACGACGCCGTCTTCTCGAGAACCTCCCGATGGTAATCGTTCAGCCATTGCTTCTCCCTCTCGCTCAACAAGCCGGCGTCGATAAGCTTCCTGCACATCGGCACCATAGTGACGTGCTCGAATCCAAAGTACGGCTTATCGCCAAAGTTGTACTTGGTCTTGACTTCCTTCACCATGATGACATTCTCGATGCGGATACCAAAGTTGCCATCTTCGTAGTAGCCTGGCTCATCGCTGATGACGTTGCCGATCGATAGCGGAACTTCCGAGTACTGAATACGTGTGCCGATGCCGATGGGTCCTTCATGCACGTTGAGGAAGCTGCCAATACCGTGACCAGTGCCGTGGCGGTATTCGAGACCATACTGCCAAAGGTATTGGCGAGCGAGAGTGTCAAGAGCGAAGCCAGATGTCCCTTTGGGGAACACGGCGAGTTCGAGACCGATGTTACCCTTAAGGACGAGGGTGTAGGCTTCACGTTCTTGTTCGGTGGGTTCGCCAAAGTGAAGAGTACGGGTGGTGTCAGTTGTGCCATCAAGGAACTGGGCGCCAGAATCGCAAAGATAGACCTTGTTTGGATCGATGGTTGAGCAGTTTCCTGCTTCGGGCATGTAGTGAATGACGGCGGCATTGGGTCCGGTGGATGAGATGGTTGGAAAGGAGAGACCGACAAACTTGTCATGTCTGCTGCGGATCTGCTCAAGCTTGTCCGCTGCCTGCACTTCATCGAGGGTGGTCTTCTTGTGTACCAATTCGTTCTCGAGCCAAGCAAAGTATTCAGTCAGGGCTGCACCGTCGCGAATGTGACATTGTCGCATGCCCTCAAGTTCGGTCTCGTTCTTGATAGCCTTTGCGTCGCCAACGGGAGATCGCACCTCGTCGACATTCTCCTCGCCTCCAAGTGATCGAGACACTGCCCATGACGCCTTAGTCGAGATCAAGTACTTGCGCTTTGTAGTCGAACCCGTCGAGCCGTTGGTGTTTCCATTCGTCTCTGGCTCCTTGGAAACCATAGCCGTGATGTCCGAGAAGATGCTGTCGTACGGTCGGACAGTGACTCCTTCAAGATGCTGCTTCGCATTCGATGGGAGCTTGGACTCGTCAATGTAGAGCGTGGCGGTGGTCGGTGTGATGATGGAGTACGAGAAGAATACCGGGTTGAACGGGATATCGTTCCCTCTCAGGTTGAATAGCCAGGCAATCTCATCCAGCATAGACACGACAAACCCTGCCGCCTTCTTCTTGTCCAACTCCTTGCGCAACTCCTCCACTTTATCCTGCCACTTCTTGCCGGCATGTTCAAGCTCCAGAACCCGTACAGGCTCGTTCGGCCGTGCTGGCTTCTGCTTGCCCCAGACCTTGTCCACCAGATTCTCTGCTATGGCCACCAGCTCTCTGCCGCCCTTCTTCTTGATCTTCTCGGCCAGCTTCCTGCCTTCTGGCGCAGTGATGGTGGTGGGATCTACACCGACTGTCTTTCCTTCCTCTGCCTGCTCCACCGTCCACTCTTGCCAGGTCGGCACATCTTGAAGTCCCTGCTTGAGCAATGTCCAGTTGTTATCCAGTTGGTGGCTAGCTTGGTTGAAGTAGCGTCCATCTGTAGCCAGAGCAGCCTTGTCGTGGGAGATGACAGCTGTGCCTGCCGAACCTGAGAAACCGCAGATGAACTCTCGTCGAGCGTCGCAGGGAGCTATGTATTCGGAGGAGTGGGCGTCTTCGGAGGGCACAACTAATTCGCAAGTCAGTCAGCGAACATGCACCGGAGCAGTGAGCGTCATACTGTAGATATCTACCTTGTGCAGGGTCATGAGCTCTCGCAGGTGCTTGAGCCGGCTCGAAGTATCGACCTTATCCATTTCGGCGGGCGTGTAGAGTCGTCTGGCAGTTGCAAAGGAGCGAGTCGACAGATTGGCCGGACGCAGGAACCAGCGCGAGACGGTTGCGAGCATGAGTCTCGACACCTTCACTCAATCGTCGAACCACGACATCAAGGTGAGCTTCATTAGGAAGGTGGAACGCTCATGTATAATTCATCACGCGTTGCGTACCTCACATACCCCTCGCTCAATCGCGTTAGACCGTGCTCGAATACACCTCAGGTCATAAATTGTCGCGTGAGTTTCGACTCACACCATTGACTCCTTGCCTCGCAGAGAAAGTCGTCGACAACATCGGGAGTCGGTCGTCATCATGCCTCCCAGAGGCACAGCAGCTGTGCGGCGACTGCTGAACATTACAACACAAGCTCGGTCATATTCGGCGCCAGCAGACCGATCAATACCAGCAGCCAAGCAAAAGTACGTGCCTTCCTCGGGTACTTATCCAAAGGGGTTCCTCGCAGGAAGTGCATTCGCTGGTGTGAAAGCCAGCAATACCAAGTACGATGATCTGGCCCTGGTCGTGTCCGAAGAACCCTGCCCGGCAGCTGCCATCTTCACGAAGAACATCTTCCAGGCTGCTCCTGTAAAGGTCTCCAAATCTTGGCTTGCAAAATCACGGTCAGAAGGCCAGACTTTCAGAGGCGTCGTCGTGAACTCGGGCTGTGCAAATGCAGTGACGGGCAAAGTCGGTCAGGAGCATGCGGAGGCGATGGCTCGTAAGACAGACGAATGCTTCTCAGACGCAGATGAAACTCCAAAAACGCTGGTCATGAGCACTGGTGTCATTGGCCAACGACTTCCAATCGACCGTATCACTGAAGCGATCCCACACTTACATTCAAATCTTGGATCAACTCACGATCACTGGTTGGATGCTGCCAAGGCCATATGTACCACGGACACCTTCCCCAAACTCCTGTCGCGCACATTTACTCTACCCTCCCACCCAGACACGACTTACAGCATTGCCGGAATGACCAAAGGTGCGGGCATGATCCATCCAAACATGGGAACTCTTCTCGGCATCATCTGCACAGATGCAAAGATTGACCCGCGCTCAATGAAGAAACTGCTTGACAAGGCAGCGAGACATTCGTTCAACAGCATCTCCATCGATGGCGATACCAGCACCAATGACACAGTCGCTTTCTTCGCCAATGGCGCAGCTGCACCACCCGGCGCCGACCCAATTGCCCTTGCCACCGTGGACGAACGAGCGAAGGTTTTCGGTCCGCCCAGATTGAATGCAGACACCAAGGCTTTCGCCACAGAACTCAGCAACTTCATGACTGATCTAGCCAAGCTTGTCGTCCGCGATGGCGAAGGTGCCACCAAGTTCGTCACCATTCGCGTGCGGTCAGACGTCGACTACCCAACCGCCAAGCGCGCCGCGGTCAGCATCGCCAGATCCGCGCTGGTCAAGACGGCTTTGTATGGCAAGGACGCTAACTGGGGCCGGATCCTCTGCGCGATCGGGTACGCGCCAGGAATCATGTCCAGCCCCGAACTCCCCGCCGTGGATTTCCCCAAGGTCAAAGACAGCGACTCATTGAAACAAGTCCGGCCTGACTTTACCAGCGTATCGTTCATTCCCGCGGACGGAAGCGAAGAGCTGAAGCTGCTCGTCCGCGGCGAGCCAGAGGAGGTGGACGAGGTGCGCGCCAAGCAGATTCTGGAAATGGAGGACCTGGAAATCCTTGTCCGTCTCGATGACTTCCCGCCACCTAGGGGGGACCTAATTAGGTCCCACGAGGCGGTCATGTATACGTGCGATCTCAGTCACGAGTATGTGACTATCAATGGTGACTATCGAACGTAGGGAAAGTGTTGTTCGGTAGTAGGCAGACGATGATCTTGAAAGCTTGGACGACCTTCAACGATGACCTTTGGAAGCCAAGCTGCTGTTAGAGACAATGCAGCTGGAAGGTAATTGACCATAGATGGAATGGAATAATTGAAAAGAATGATGCACGTCTTTCAGAGGACATGGCCTATCCCATATCCATGCCTAGTCAATGCCCATCCACGACTGCTCCTCTAAAAGCCACCCAAAAATGCCCCTAACCAACGCCATCGCTATGCCATCCGCAAAACGCCCCCTTTGCACGCTTTTCCCTCCAAACGCCAAAAATGCCCAAAACCCACACCCCTCAAAATCTCCCATTTCTACTCCTCATCCACCTCCACCTCCTCCACCCTCCTCGCCCCCCTCGGCGGAAACCTCGTCACAAGCAACGTCAAAAACGCCACCACAGCCAACGCGCCATTCGCAAGAAACGTCAAATTCGGCCTCCCCTCCTCCGCAAACGCACTAAACACTAACCCAAACACCGCCGTCGCCGTCAGCCGCGCCACCATCTCGACGAGGCTGATGGCGCTCAGGGCGTCGGCGCGTTCGCGCTGCGAGCACATTTGCAGGATCGTGCCTTTGGCCGCGGAGCCCGTGCCGGCGGCGAGGGGGAGGACGAAGGCGACGATGTAGAGTTGCCAGCCTTGCGTCGCGAAGGTGGCGAGGGCGGTCAGGATGCCGTCGATGAGGATGCTGTAGCGGGCGTAGAGGAGGTCGAATTGGAAGGATTCTTCTTCGCCTGGGGAGGGTTGGGGGGGTTCGGTGGGTTCGAGGTCGGTTTCGGCTTCGATGGGGCCGGGTTCGATTGTGTTGGGGTCGGTTGGGATGTCGGGGATGGTGGACGTGGAATGTTCGCGGGTGAGTTTGTCGGATTGGGGGAGGCGGCGGCGGCGGTCGAGCCATTTGCGGCCGTTGGTGATGATTGCTGGGAAGGCGAATGTGAGGAAGAGGCCGCGGACGAGGGAGTTCAGGGCGATGAGCCAGCCGTTTTCGGTGGTGCCGAAGTCGAGGACGTCTGTGGCATACATCTGGAGGAGGACGGGAATGTAGCCTGTCGCGAGGAGGGCCAGGAAGGCACCTGCTCCTAGGAGGAGTATGCCGTGTTCGCGCTTCACACGACCGTCCTGGAGAACCCATTTGCGGGGCACGAACATTTTGAGGGGTTCGAAGAAGGCGGATAGAGAGGCGGTCTTTTTGAGTTGTTCGGGTGTGATGTTGTTCGGTAGCCATGGGAGGAACAGCCAGACGTAGAGCGTGGAGATGACGAACAGGCCCAGAGTGACTCTGAAAGGGGCGATTGTGCCAAAGATATCACTTAGCAGTCCTCCAGTAAGATATCCCAACGATGTGCCGAAGAATGCAACCCCTTGAAGCCTCCCTAGAGTTGCGGTTCTCTCAGCTGGTTTTACGATTTCCGTGGCGAACGAGTTCAGTGCAAGCAAATATCCTGCCGGGCCTCCAAAGATGGTAATGGCCTGCGATAGTTGAATAATGATAATGCCCAGACCTCCTCCCGTCTGAACCCCGACATTCTGAACAGCCAGGCGTACAGCAGGCCACAGGACAGAAGTCATCAAGGCCGACTTGATCCCAAAACGTTTGATTGACCATCCCGTGAAAAAGAGGTTGACAACACCGAATAAGGTCGTCCCCGCCCCGAGTAATGCCACGGATTGCGCTGTGCCGGCTTCGATGGTAGGATTTCGACATCGTCCAAGTACATCCCCAGGATCAGGATGTGTTTTGTAGTATTCCTCGCAAGTCATCAATCCGATGACATAGATCAAGGGCACCTGCGTAACACCAAACGACAAAGACACCAGGAACGAAGTGAACAACACCCTCAGTACAGCACCGCTCCACGATTTGGACTTGCCCACCGAATCAGCTTCCCGCTGGTCACTCTCCTTTCGAAGCAGCGGTGTCGTCTCAGTTTCCGATTGCCGAGACTTGATGCTTTCTCGGCTCGTTGAAGGCGACTTTATCGAGTCGCGGTCCTGATCGTGTGCCATGGCGATGGGCGCAAAGCCAAGAAAAGTAGGAGGGCTCCAGTAGGTAAGCAGAAATAGGTAAGAAGAAAGAGTGACTCAGTGCAAAGTTAGGGTGGTAGTGGAGTGTGAAAGTGGTAGTATTAGGTGAAAGCCACGAGCCGATTTCGGCCTAATCATGCAAGCAACGCGGCGAGCTGCATGAGTTGCCCGAGATAGTGTCTTTGTTTCTGCGATGATTGAGGAAGGGCGGCGATGGTACCTTCCTCTTGCTGATAAGTGCGACCAACTGTACCTGTCGGCAGACGGCACGAATTGGGGGTCGTTCTTGTTGGGTCAGTAATACAAGTACAACAATCTGAGCTCATCTTTACTGTACTCGCCGGGCTTCTTCCTCGCGGCGATTCCTGAGCACGTCATTGAGAGCTTCAAAATGTCGCATCCATGGGGCCGGCTTCTCGTCGTCAGCATCAGATCTCACGAGCCGAACTTCATCCTGGCCACCAGCAGTTCCTCAGATCCTATACCGTCGATCGATGCGATTGGCGTGCCCCAAGTAGATATGGGAGCGTGGATGGAAAGGAGAGCATCTTCTTCGACATGTGAGAACTGGTCGCATGCTGACTACAGAACAATCCATGGACGAGGTGTGATGTGAATTGGGTTTGCAGGAGTCGGCTCTTCGTCGTCAAGCAGACCCTGTGCCGTAGAATCTGGCATCGTGGTGCTCGCCGTTTGGACGTTGCAGAGCCATCGACGAAGGGTCCGAGGCAGTTGAGGTAGTGGTGTGTCAAGGTGAGATGGTCCTGTCAATCTCGGTTGTTGTCATGGAAGACGGTGGTCAACGAAGGGCCACCGGCTCTCCCACACTTTCACTCGGCAGTCGTTCGTGGTCGCGTGAGGCTGGGAGTGCGCGTGCACAGTTCGCTGCAGCCAGCACAACCTCCTCGAGCACCTCGCATCTGCATCTCGACCTCTTCCAAATCGTTATAACTGGTCGATTGGGTTCTCCTGGTTGCCATGCGCCCCTAGAAATGTGAATCTGGCTGCACAGAGGCGGCGAGCAAACTTTCGGGGGAGATGTTCGAAGATCCGCAACGCCGCGAACGTGCGCGGGTTGCCATGGATACCACCGCATTGACCTTGAGAGACGTCAAGCCATTGATCGCACCGCAGACGGTCTCGATAGCGGTCACTCGACATCATTCACATCTCCTGGCTCTGCCTCCTTTTCGACGTCGCATGCCCTCGCCGCCCTCTCCTACCTCTTGCCGCGACTGCTATTGATCCCTGAGAATCGTCAAAGTGGCAGTAAACAATCAACAATCATAGCAGTGCGCCTCCGCGGCGAGCGCAGTCGGGATGGCAGATGAATACCAGATGCTCGAGGAGCTTGGCAGTGAGTGCTGACTTTGTATCACTAGACAGACAATGGGCCATTAACACAGATTTCAGGCGGCTCCTTCGGCACCGTCTACCGCGCAATCCACAAACCGACCGGCGATTTCGTTGCGATCAAGCACATCGACCTCGAGGGCAGCGACGATGACATTCGAGAGATTCAGCAAGAGATCTCATTGCTAGCCACCTGCAGCTCCGAGTATGTCACTCGATACCGATCCTCCTTCGTACGCGGCGTCAAGCTCTGGATAGTGATGGAGTACCTTGGCGGCGGCTCATGCCTGGACTTACTGAAGCCATGTCCGAAGGGGATGGAAGAGCGGTATATTGTTATCATTATGAGAGAATTGTTGAGGGGATTGGACTACCTTCACAGCACGGGCAAGATACATCGAGACATCAAGGCTGCCAACATCCTGCTCTCGGAAACTGGACAAGTCAAGATTGCAGACTTTGGCGTTGCAGCTCAGTTGACCAACATCAAGTCGCAACGCCTTACATTCGTGGGCACACCGTTTTGGATGGCACCTGAGGTTATTCAAGAGGCTGGATACGACTTCCGTGCGGACATCTGGAGTCTGGGTATCACGGCCATGGAGATCGCGCTGGGAGAACCACCACGAAGCGACGTTCATCCGATGAAAGTTCTGTTCCTGATCCCGAAAGAGAAGCCACCACGATTGGAGGGTAGTAGATTCAGCAAAGAGTTCAAGGACTTTGTGTCTCTGTGTTTGAACAAGGAGGCGGAGCGGAGGCCAAGTGCAAAGGCTCTGCTGAAGCATGCTTTCATCAAGAAGGCTGGCAAGACTGAAGTGCTGCAAGAGCTTGTGCAGAATGCAAGAGACTTTGAACGCTACGGCATGGCGCGTGAGAGGGACACCCGATACTACGAGGAGACCTTGAAATCGATCAACCAGGCCGCCGATGATGACGAATGGGTGTTCGATACTATCAAGCCGGCAGCAAGCATGCGCTATCCGGGACTTGGCAATGGAACGATCAAGCGACGAAAGCTGGACCGCATACCGTCTGGCGATGCGTCAGATGTGGAGAACACGACAGCAGCCATGGAGCATATGAGCTTGGATGCCGCACCTTTGGCCGGATCTTTACGCACACCAGCAAAGGAAGCAACCACGATCCGAACACCAAAGCCGAGAACTGTTAGTAGTCAACGCAAAGTCTCAGCCGTCACTGCTCGCAAGGTATCAGCGGCAACACCAGCAGGCCGTCGGGTTGCGAGCAGAAATGTATCTGGTGCAACGCCTTCCGCTCGGAGAGTCAGCTCTCAGCAGCCAGCGAAGCAACCACTTGGTCTGGACATGTCATTTGGCAACGGCACATCGACTGTCAGACAGTTCAAACGCGTGAGCTCAGGAAACAGGCCAACGACTCCAATCGATCAGACTGGTACCTCACCACAAGACAGCGTATTCGATAGCGATGCAGAGAACAAGCCACCAACTGAGTCAAGCACGCAACCGCCGGTATCAGCAACCAAGGAGGCAGTTCTGGGCAGACGATGCTTCGCCAAATGCATCGACCCAGCTCTGCAAGAGTCACACGCAGCAGTGGCCGACCGCTCCAAGCGCGAAGCTCTAAGCAACGTCGCCGAAGCGTGGTCCAAATTCGACGAACTCGACCCCGACGGCGAACTGCTCCTGCTGAAGAGCATCATCGACCGCGTCCAAGCCGACCCCAAACTCGCCAGCGTCCTCATGCCCCAACGCGTAGCAAACGCCCAGCTCGCCTCACTCCGCCTGTCGCCCACCAAAAAGGCCGCACACATCACCGAAACCGAGCTCTCAGCCCGCGACATGACACCCCAAACCTCCCCCTCCAAGGCCAGGTACTCCTCCGGATCGATACGCTCCCCGAGCAAAAGCTCCAGCAGCCCCACCAAACTCGTCCTCAACCCGCAGAACCCGCACCTTAAGAAGATGCGCTCCAGCCAGGCGTTGCAGGCCGAGAGGGAGAAGGCGGCTTTGGATGAGAAGGCGCGGCTCGAGGAGAAGATGCCGGGTGCGAAGATGGAGCCCGGGATGGAGCATGTGGGGATGCTGGCGGATGTGTTGTATGGTCGATGGACGGAGGGGTTGAAGGTGCGGTGGCCTATGGCTTAGTGGGCTGATGGTTGATAGATAGGGAAAGAGGAGGCGTTTTCAGGATGGATTCTTTTGATGGACGACGGCTGTGAGTGTGAGGTTTTGGAGGGATTCTTTTTTTTTCAACTTCTTGTACACAAGTTTCTCGGCATCGCATCGCATCGCATTGCATTGCATCCGCCTGGCGACTGGCGGCTCAGCTGGTCTGGTCTGGAGCCAGCCAGCCAGCGAGGAGGCGTTTTGGTTTGTTGTTGCTTCGACACTGTACGATTCTGACGGACTTGGGTTAGCATTGGGAAAGATGGCAATGTTGCACTGTAGGATGGGGGACCCAAGAAAAGCTTGTACATAGAAAGAGAAGCTGGATCACGCACGTCTGGGAACAAATGAAATAGAAAAGAAGTCATTCAACAACTACCGAAATTCCCCCTTCCGTTTACCTTTCCCTTGTGCAAGACCGAGCGTGTTTCACGAGCTAGTTGATTAATTGATTTCCACAGTCCCGTCCGGCACACCCTTCATACTCCTCAACCGCCTCGAGAGGAACCGCATCACCGGCAGCATCTCATCGCGATTACTCGGCATACTGTCTCCCGGACGGCGATAGCGCTTGATCTCGACGTGCTCGAAGACGCGCTTGAGTTTGTCTTCGGAGGAGGATGTCACGGCGGATTGGGAGGCTCCTGCGCAGATGAGGACGGGCGTGGGGAGTTTTGGGGTGAGGGAGGCGGGGGCGCTGGAGGGGAGGCCGGAGCCGATGGAGATGATGCCGCTGAGTTCGCTGGGGGTGTGGGTTGCTTTTGAGGGGTGGTTAGTACGAGATATGTGAGGGTGTTGAAGGGGTGGAAACGAGACGTACCAGCGTAGTTCAAAGCGGCCATGCCCCCCTGCCCGAACCCCAAGATCAACACCTCCCTCTCCCTATACCCGCACTTGCCCACGAGCACATCCTGCACGACGCTCTTCAGGATCTCGTTCGTCTTGTTGAAGCCCGCGTCGGAGTCTAGCCCGCCATTGGTCGAGTCGAAGATGATGTCGTCGCCCCAGTGGAAGCCTTCGAGGTCGAGGAGTGTGGCGGGGCCTTGGAGCGAGAAGCAGCAGGTTTCCGGGAGATTTAGTTGGCCGCCGAGGACGGTGAAGGGGGCGGCGGTGTCGCCGAGGCCGTGGAGGAGGAGAAGGATGTTGGTTGGGGGGTCGTTCTTGGGGGCTGGAGGGCGATGTTAGTGGACTGGTCGTGTAGGTCTACTACTACGGTCTTCGTGATCTCGCTGGAGAGGGAATATCGTCTCTGCGGATTTGACAGAGATCGAGCTCATGATAGAAGTCGTTGATCGACTGTTCATGGCGCATTATTGATGGTTGAACTGTGCGAAGACCAAGCGATGGAGCTCGAGTGAACCACCAAGGTAAATGGACAAGCGAGGACAGCAGGCGCCACAGGAAAGTCTAGAACTGACGTGGCACAATGTTCAGCTTGACGCTGTCCGGAAAGTCATCGGTCTTGGGCAATCGGCCCATATCGGTCCACCGTCCGCCGGAGCTTCGTGTTGATAGCTGCAGGTACAAACGAGCGTGGTGATGAAACTCGAAGCTCCGCTGGCGTATCGCTGCGCTTTTCAATGGGTCGAATGGTTTGCTCGGCTGCTGTGACTGGAAGTGGGATGGCGTTTGCTGCGTTGGATGGGTGAAGTTTGCGTTCTCGTGTGGCTGAGCGGTCAAGAGGCTGTGCATTCGTTTCATGATGCCGAGGGACAGCGGAAGCTTGACGAAGCTTGGGGAGCTTGTCTGGGTCCGATTTGTCGGTTTGCCGCCGATCTCGACGTCAACTGCTCCTATTTTCGAGGCGTCTCCATGCCACCTGGATGGCGATGTGTGCTCCTACTCGTTGGAGCTGCGACAGAATGGCATGGTCTGGTTGCAGATGCCTCCGCCATATGCTCGCCGGAGCCAATTGCCCCCTCAACGCGGCACTTTCAGCGGTTTCAGGTGTGCTTGTGATGTAAGCAGCTAGTTCGTTGTCACGCCTGCATGCATGGTGACAGTCCGGCCTCGTGTGGTGTCAGGTACCTGGTGGGGTTGCGCGTATGATGATGTGAGGGTGAAGGGTCCAGTCCAGCTGTAGCTCCTGATCATGAGTATATATTCCACTGGGCGATCCGCCTGTTTTTCTCCTCCTTCAACAAACCTCTACCACATCCTACACAACACGACCAATCCTTCAATCTTCCAGCCTCCAAACAAGACAGCCAAGATGTTCGGTTTCGGTATGATGCTCTCTTCGAAGGTCCACTGATCGCTCCGCTAACTTCAGGCTCCAGACGAGGCACGCGACAACTACCAGCAGACCTACGAGTCTGACAACAAGGCCGAGTTCTCCCATGAGCTCCTTGCCGGTGGTGCTTCCTTCGCCGCCTTCAAGGTCTTCGAGGATCACCAGAGGAAGGAGGGTAAGTTTCGTTGCCTGACGAATCTTAGAGTATAAACCATTACTGACAATCGTATCTCCAGGCAAGCCAGTCTCCCACCAGTTCGCCAAGGAGCTGCTCGCAGGCTTCGCCGGTGCTGAGGTCGACAGAGTCGCCGAGACCAAGGGCGCCGACTACATCGACCGCGAGCGGGCCAAGCACGAGGCCAAGCGCCGCAGCGAAGAGCTGTATGACCAGCACTATGGAGGTCAAGATCAGTACGATCCCAACCAGGGCCCACCACAGCACATCCAGGACCACTTCGGTGGCTACGACAACAATTACTAGATGTAGTATCATGATGTTCTGAAGAGAGATCATTTGATGATTGACATGAACTAGATATGCTCCGATGGCAATTGGGTTGGAAAGTGATCGAGCAAGGATAGGACACAAGCGAGAAAAGTGTGTTTCTGTCTCAAGGATAGTGATCAAGAAACAAATGAGATGAAGTACTTGCCATGGTTCTTTGCCGCTTCCACTCGCTCTCTCGCTCTTGCTGTCCTGGTAGCTCCGAGTAACCGACGGCAGTACAACTTTGATTCCTTCTCAGTAACAGCAATGCTTGCAATTCTTGCAGGTGAAAGACTTAATAAAACAGCCCATTTCAGAGCCGTAGTTGAGATCAGAAGACGAGCTCATCGACAAGAACGAGTGTAAAGAAAGAAGAGGATTCGCCAAAGAGGCAGCAATCAAAACAAGACTCACGTGCATCCCGCGCTGTCTACTTTCGGGCAAGATCAGCATTGGAGGAGCACTTCCTCAGCTGCCACCAACCAGGCACCCAACGACAACAACAACATGGACCTCCGCCAGTATGTCTGCGCCGCGGGTCAGAGGGCCAAACAGTCGCCTGATATGTTTGGCTTGTCGTGAACGCCGCATCCGCTGTGAGCTGCCTCTTGACGTCGACATCCCGCCCCAGGGCGAGCTCCGCACCGTGCAGATGCCCTGCTACCGATGCCGAAGACTGCGCATCCCCTGCGTCGTCCGCCAGACGACATTGGGCCGCCCGCGTCCCAAGGCCAGTGCAACGAGCCTGACCACCGCGGGTGATCGTCGGAGCCTGACGACAACGGCGGATGGCAATGATGGTGATGATGTTGACGAGTTTCGCAAGGCACTCCTCAGCCTTCCTCTTCGCGTTAAAAAGCAAGCAGTGACGAACACATTCCCGACAACGAGGACTTCTAAGCAAGCCCCTCTTCCGCCACCGCTCCTATACCAACCCCAGTCGAGTGAGACGCTCGTAATTATCCGCGCCGTCGACACGATCCGCTGCGAGCATTGCGAGGAGTCCTGGCCCCGGCACTTGGTCGTCCGCTATGGCCAAAAGCCCGCTCTGGACCTGTCTATCAAGGCCATCATCGCCGCCTGCGCCTACGCCCGCGGTGTGCCCAAGCTGACGCCCGATGACTGCTACAAGGCTCTGGCACGCGCTCTGGCCGCCGTCCAGGCCACCATCAAGCAGTCATCTGGCTCGCCCGACGACGATATGCTGGCGTCGACTGCGCTGCTGGCTCCCTTTGACGGCGTCATCCAGAAGAATGGCGGCATTCCCATGCGTCTCCATATCGAAGGCCTGGCCGCCATATTGGCCGCAAGACCGCCGACGTACCCCGTCACCCAGCTTGCGCGAGACATCGTGAATTTCTATGCTTGCGACGCTGCCGTCATGGCTTGTGTCCAAGGGACCCCCTCGTCGTTTGAAGGCATCGCCCCCGCCTACTACATCACCGACGACCGCAATGGCGACCGCGCGCACCTCCGCGCTCTAGGCGATGAGCTCTTCATCCGACTCCCGCGGCTGGTGGCACTTGTACGCTCGTTACAACTGCAGTCGCCAGTGCAAAACCAGCTGCTATTCGAAGCCCTCGCTCTATCCGAGTCCTTGCTGCAATTGCAAGACGCTGACGCCGAAGCACGACTCGTGAGCACAGCCATGGCCTCGAGCGACTCCGTCCCAGCGCCTTTTCGATTCGCTTCGGACCTGGACTACGAGGCGCTGATGGGATACTGGCAGAGCCGGCTATCTCTCATGCGCTTGGACCAGCGCCTGCACGAATGGCTGGTTATGGACGGTGCTGGGCAGGCCGTGGGTACACCATCTTCTGCGCAAAGCGAGATCATGCGGCTCGTGCAGAATATCCTCCTGACTTGCGAATATGGCACCATGCTACTCTTGCGCAAGCGACGGCGCCTGTTTGCGCATGCCATGGCGGTCGTATGGGAGGTTACGAGGGACACCACCCTTTCTCTTGGAGAAGACTTCTGCAATGATTCTTCTGCTTTCCCTTCGCCTGCCTCTTCATCTTCTTCCTGGTCCGAATTCCTGCTACGCATGGTTAACACGACGCTAGTTAAGAAGCCTCCCCTGACGGCAGAAGACATGGACGTCGCAGCGGAGATCTTTGCCGGCGGCAATCCCCAGGGCAGATTCGCCGAGCAGTATGGATTGTATCAATAGGCTAGCCTACACAAGCAAAACCAGGATCATCAGAAGCGCCACAGCCAACAACCAGGATCTGTCCACAGCGCGGTCTCCTCCACTCGCATAAGGGATCTGGCTCGGCTTCCCCGGTGCACTACTAGTATTGGCCGCCGAGGACGAGGCTGGAAACGGCGACAAAATGTACCCTGTTCCAGGCCGCGAGGAAGGATGACCCGTCGAGCCCTCGACGCACGTCCCATTCGCCCACATCAGTTCATACGCCTTGTTCCAGACGGCCTCCTGGCTCGCGTACATGGCAGGCGTGTAGAAGAAGCGACAGTTGGCGGCTTCGTACACAAACTGCAACGGCGTGCGGGACGAGTCGGCCTCCCGGATGTTATTGCGGAGGTTCAGGCTGGCGTTGAAGCCCGAGGGGATATTGGCCGCGCGCGCCAGCGCTTTGCCTGTGGTTTCAACAAACCAGCCATCCTCGAGCCCTCCATACGTTTGGTTCCAATAGGCTTGCTGACTCGGCGTGCCATCGATATACCCGGCGTACCACCCTGTGACGACAATGTACATGGAGAATTGCTGCGCGCCCTTGGTGCCGCCGACTCCCTGCATTGGACCCGTCTGCCGGCGACCGCCGACGACCACCTGGCGCACGTTCTCTTGAGATTTCACCAGCTCTGTGAATAGCGCACACGCTGAGCTGCATGTGCCGTCCTGCAGGAGCACAATGTCCGCAGGCTGGAACGTCTGGGGTTGTGGGGCTGTGTTGTTGCCGTAGCCGTAGACGTCGGCGGCAGGAAAGGCGGTCGACGCTTCGTCGCTCAAGTTGTACCGCAGCAAGGACGTGAAGTTGCCGTAGCGGCCGTCAACATGCGGGCCGAAGAGGGCATCCCAAGAAGGGAAGGCGGTGTTGTTGGCCGTCAGTTCGAGGTGATAATTGTAGGGGTCTGGAAAGGGAAGATATCAGCATCACGAGCGACATCCAGGCTGGGTCGTATTGGCAAAGACTCACTGTAATAGCCCCGTTCCATCGCCTCGGGTCCCATCGCAGCGCTCTGATTGCGATCAAAGTACCCGCTGACAGATGTCCCAATGTCGTTCAAGAGCGGTATCGCCCGTGCGTTGGTCGTTCCGTACGGGGTCTGTGAGGGGAATCTGCATCGCCCAGCAACAAGTCAGTCGCATGTTTCGATTCGCAACCCACCAACGACTTACAACTGCCGAAACAGATCATAGCACACCGCCACGATTCCCCCGGCGTTGCCTCGAAGATCAATCAGGAGCCTGGTCTTGTTGTTCGCAGCCGCTGTGGCCAGGAACTGGCGCACGACGTTCTCGAATTCAACGACATCGGCAGGACCGAAGTTGGGAACGGTCAGGACGGCGAGGTCGTTGGCTGGTGGCGTGCTGGGGAAGTAGCCAGCGATGCTATTGTCAGAAGCGATGGCGAGTGGCCGCGGATACGTGGGGAGCTGCTTGTCCGCTGGTGGGGTCTCGTTGAGAGGGATTGGGGCGTAGGGAACGCGAGTCGTGACCGGCTTGGTGCTGGACGAGGAAGAGGAAGAGGAAGTGGCGGCGATCCTGGCTTGTAGCTGCGCGAGGTCGAGGGTGGCGTTGCAGAAGAGAGCGTAGAGGTCGGCGCCGCTGGTGATGGACGAGAAGTTTTGCGATGAGGTCGCGACGATGGGCGTCTGCTCGGTCGTGCCGTTGGCGAAGGTAATGGCGGTCGTGTTGCGGTCCGGATAGGTGTAGTTGATTGGGAAGAGGTTCCCGATCTCGGCCGTGCCGTCATGCGCCAGGAGGTTGGGGATATTAGGGAATGAGGCGTCTGTCCACGCCGAAGGGTATTAGCCATCTGGTCCTGCATGTCTCACAGATGCCTTCTACCCTTCAGACTTACTGTACGCCGCGTCCGGATCTTGAAAGACGAATCCCAGTCCGAGCGGCTCGTATGTCGCGATACCGTTGAGGTAGGTCTCGACGTCTTGCCCGTCGATGGATGTGATGGGCGAGGGAGTGTAGTGCGACGCATTGCCAATGAGAGCCGCCTGGTCAGAGACAGCGTAGATGTGCGGCAAGCTGACGCCGTCGGGGGACACAGAAACGATCTGATAGGGATTGCCATCTGGGCCCAGGCGCACAAAGGTGAAGAGGCCGATGAGATCAGGCACGTAGAATAGGTGGGTGTCGTGAGCAGCACGGACGAGGCTGTACACGTCGCTCTGCAAGTCATACTCGGTGGAATAGTAGCTCTGTTGAAAGAAACATCGATCAGTGCTGATGCTGATACGTCTGTCCGTTCAGATGGATACGTACTGTATTCAACCTTGCCACCAACTCATCGAGGCCGCCCAGGATGTCGACGGCTGGGTAGTAGTAGCCTTGCGGCGGGTCCTGGAGGTACGTTATCTCAGCCTGGAAATCGAGCAACGTCCGCAGCCCCTATGCTTAACGATTAGTATAACAGAATGCAAGACTGCGAGACTACAAGGTTGTTCCCTCACCTTAAGCTGCAATGCATCTCCAGTCCGATCCAGAGGGACAGAGCGTAAGCAATCCCTGGCCAGATCGACCGGAAAGTACGATGCATTATTGTTGTAGAGAGCGCTGATGGAAGCGCAGGCGTTCGGGGTGGTGGTGTTGTTGTTAACAGGAGTGGCGGCGACGTGACAATCAGTCACCAGCAGTAGGGCCAGCGCGACTGCTTGTGCGAAGACCATTTTGGGATGTTGAGTCTGTTTGCAAAATCCAGATCTCAAAAACTGCTTTGAACAGCGGCATAGTGTGGCTGCTACCTCATACTGCCATTGCTGTTTTATATATGGTAGCCTCGAGTATTAACTCGAACAGAGTGATGAAATCGTTACTTGCCTACATGAACTTGATTCTTCAGCAGATCTTCGTAGTAGGTTTCGTGCTTCTCTCCAATGAAACGACAGACTCAAGGAGATCTTCATGGCTGGTTTCCTGCTGTGCCATGGGTGGCCAACGAAGGAAGAGGAATTTTGTTGATGATTGTCGGCAGCCTACAGTGCAAACCGATGTCGCGGGCCAGGCTGCGGCGCAGTTGGGTCGTTTCGCGCTCAATCGGGAAGTTGGAGCTGACAATCTCTCAAGACGTCGTTTCGCGCTCGATGAACTTACTGCGCAGCTCTCTCGTTTCGCGCTGATGAGCCGGCTTGAAGTCTCTCGCAAAGTTCTCTCGCAGTGTTCTCTCGCAGTGTCGTTTCGTGCTGTAGGCTGCGGCATTCAATTGTACGCGAAAAGTCCTACGCGGCTCTGCGTGGTTCCAGGTCGCTACTGCGCACGCTGACGCTTGATAGGCCCAAGCTCGTTATGGCCGACGATTGGTTGCAGCTATACGACTTGGAGTTCGAGGTAAATTGCCTCCCGAAAGTCAAGATCTAGCGGATAGAAGGCGTCTGTTTCTTGGTGCGAGGAGAGATGTTGAACTAGTCGAAGGATCAGAGGCTTCAGTCCGTGATTGCCAAGCCGCTAGTGATGCGGGGATAACACCTTGTCACGTGATCGCTGCCTTTGCTTGGTGACACCGTCTCCAAAACAAGATCACTTCGGCTACCAACACCCCTGTCACTGTATGCATTCAGGACATCACTGAAGCTCATATCCTCATTATCACTCACCAATCTCTCAATACCAACCGCGACCAAAGCTCACCGGAACTTTGCCGAAGATATCTCAAGCAGCAATCACTCATTATCCTTGGTCGACATTCAGCGCCTCATCCAACGGTTCTGAGCGTACCGGAGACAGGTTCAATGCCTTCTCCGGCATATCCGACCGAGCTGCCGGCCCAAATTCAGTTCATCTCAAATGAGCGAAGGCAGGTCATTGTCCAACTCGCCCAGCAGGGCAAGAAGGCCGGCACAGTCCTGGATCAGCAGAATGGACCGCACAAGACACTCTTTGAGCGCCTCAGTTCACTTCTCACCTGGCTTGACCAGACTGTCCAGATGAGCCCAGAATTGAAGAACGAGACGAAGATCGAAGATGCACTCAAAGTCATCCTCAACGACTTGTTTCATTTTCCGGAGACATTCAAGACGAAAGCCACTGCTTTACTGGAGAAATGGCAGACTGAGCACTGGGGAGGACCGGCGCCTGTTGCGGTGGATTCGCCACTGGCAGGGCCGAGTGAGGCCGAAGCAGATGACGAGGAGTCGAGTACTTCAAGGAAGAAAAGAAAGGTGTCGCAAGACACGCCCGAAACGAAGTCAGCCGGCGTGGTGATGAAGGTCCCCTACGACCATGCAATCTGGGGTAAACACGGGATCATGCACGGGCTTGCACTAAAGAAAATGGAGAGCGGCCGCAAATCCAAAGTGATCAACCCGGAATACAAACATCTACAGCGCAACGCCAAAGTCTACGGACACAACGATATCACAGTCGGCCGGTGGTTTCCTTACCAATTATGCGCTGTATTCCACGGGGCACACGGAACCAGCCAAGCAGGCATTACACCTGGGCCAGTCGGAGCGTATTCAATCATCGTCTCCGGCCAATACGAGGATTTGGATCGAGACGATGGTGAAGTCATCTTCTACTCGGGTTCAGGATCACATGACAATACCGATCCCGGAAGGGTCGCCGCAGCGACTGCTGGAACACGCTCGCTACATTCAAACATCGACGAGGGCAACCCCG
Source organism: Zasmidium cellare ATCC 36951 (assembly GCF_010093935.1). Lineage (NCBI taxonomy): Eukaryota > Fungi > Ascomycota > Dothideomycetes > Mycosphaerellales > Mycosphaerellaceae > Zasmidium > Zasmidium cellare. The sequence goes on from NW_022986963.1 coordinate 580,658, forward strand.
TGCGTGTGCTGAGATCACACAGCGGGATGGGCCGCTATGCACCTTCCAAGGGATTACGATACGATGGACTCTACCGAGTGGTCAGCGTTAGCACGCCCAGGAACCTGAAAGGTGGTCTGTACGAGAGATTCAGACTGGAGCGATTGGAAGAGGATCAGATCCCACTTGAGCAGTGCAGGGCGCGACCGAATGGTCGAGATTTGATGGACTATGATCGCATCGAGCATGGGTATCCGAGTCGAAGATAGCCAACAGTGAGGGTTATGGTAATGAGGAAATGAGCTATGAAGTGATGTTTAAGCAAAGTATAGAGTGAATGTACATTGTGTAGCTTCTGATTTCACTCTTGATTTCACTTATATCTTGATCATGCGGCCATCATCTAGAGCAGATAATTGACCCCTAATGACTTGTACGAAGGATGTCCAAGTGGAACGTCGAGCTTCATTTACTATTCGTCATTCAAGAGAGAGGCAGCAAGAGTGAGCCAGCAAGAGTGAGCCAGCAATATCGTCAAGTATGCAGTCTGACACAAGCCTTGGCTCCTCAGTTGATATTAGCCTCAAGTCTTGTAGATTCAAGTGACGTGGAAGTGTATGATCTGAAATGAGGAAGTGAATGATCTGAAATGAGGGAGTGAAATTACATTTTCATTTTCATTTTCATTCCAATACTTTCACTTCATAATTCATAAAGTCATTCCTACACGCACGCTAACATCAAATCCTAAATCGCTAACAGACAAGCCTCCCAATTCCAAACACCTTGCGCACGTACAACACCAACCCCCTAATACCTCGAATCCCGCCTAGAGTAATAATCATCCTGCTGATAATAGCTCTCACTCTTATAATCATCCCCATAATCATCGCGATGGTGATGGTGATGATGATGTCTCGGCGGCTCATAATCGTAATCCCTCTCTTCCTCAAACGACCTCCGATCCTCGTAATACCGATCATCGTATCTATCGTCCCGATCGATCGACCTACGCCCGTCGTATCGGTCGTCTCCCCGGTCGATGGACCTCCTGCTTGCATAGGAGCGGTCGTCGCGGTCGTAGTAATCGTCATCGATGCCGCGCGACTCGCCGTTCACGTACCCGTTGTCGTAGGCGTGTTCGAGACGGTGCTCTTCCTTCTTCTTCTTATGGTGGTGCTCGAAGGCGTTGGCGGCGATGGCGCCCACTGCGATGCCTCCCAGCGTAGCGAGTTTGCTGTGGCCGAGCTCGTGGCCTAGGAAGGCGCCGGCACCGCCGCCGAGGACGGTTGCGCCTAGACCTCGTTCGCCGTCGCCGCCTTGTTGGCCTTCCATGCCGCTGAAGTCGTTGCCTCTGCTTAGACTGTTCGAGGAGGAGTGGGGGTTTTGAGAGCCGCCGTTGGCTTCCGCCCAGATTTTCTCAGGGTTCCATTGTTGCTGCTGTTGCGGTGCAGGAGGTTGGCCGTAATAGTTCTGTTGCTGGGGAGGCGGGCTTTGCCACTGTGGTGGCGGATATTCCTGCGGATATGGTTGTTGGTAGGGTTGATGAGGCTCGTAGAAGTTGTGAGCCGGATAGTGCGGCGGGTAGTGGTCAGACATCTCCTGCGACCTTGATCTCTTGTTAATGTGGTTTGATAGATTGATGGCTTGGTATTGGTTGTTCGACGTGAGAGTTTGTTGTAATGTGATAAGATGCTTTGAATGCTTGAATGGAAATGCTGCCTTACCGCTGAGGCGACCTATCTTATAGCCTCTTTCCTACCTTTACCGCCTGTAGAACAGACGTATTGCGTACTTGCGCAGCGAATGCGGTCCGCTCGGAATCTTTGTGAGCAGAGCAGCATGTTGTCATCTTCTGACTGAGAGGAAAGGTTGCAATGGCTCGTCCGTGGGAGGACGACGTCGGCCGATTCGGAAGGACTAGGCGGATATGGACTAGCGTCTGACGTCAATCGCGGAAAGTCGACGCCGTGGCCGAGCCTCCGACTCTTCGGGCCTTCCCTCTCTCAACAACAACAACACCCCGACGTATCGTGACAACTACCGAATATCGCAATCGTCAGACGTTCTACATTGGACATAGTTGCAACCTTATTGCGATACTGTCGACTTTTCAATCGGTTTCGCTCTCGAATGGCGCCATAGAGAGCAGGACATCGACCCCCTGAAACATGCCATTGGAGCTTCTAATGCTTATACATGAACTCTGCTTGAGGAAACTGCATGCAAGTCTCTTGGTCTATCCTGGACCCATTGCCAGAGCTGGAGCACCACCTCCCAGACGAGGATGAGGATATATGAAGTCAAAGCCAACCACTGAGATCATGGGAATGCAACCTTTGAAGGAGAATGATGTCGTGCAGTTAACTAACACTATCTGGATGTCGAATGCTGTCGCTATTATAAATTATCTAGATCTTGGCCCTCCCCGTAATCCTAACAAACTCATCCTCAGCATTCTGCCACACCTTCTCCGTCAAGCCATCCTTCCGCAGTCCAGCCAGGAGCGCATCAACCTTCTCATCACCACTCTCGCAATGCTCGTCCACAGTGTAAACACCACTTCCAACCAGGCCATCCGTTCCCTTCGCAATCAGAATCTCACCCCCCAACGGAACAGCCGAAGCCTTCTCGTCAACCTTGGCCGGATACCTTGCACTCGTGCAGAGATACACATGTCTCTGCCCAGACTCCTCCAGCGGGATGTTGAACATTGGTCCAACGATGGAAGCGAGCGACCTCATGATGAGCAGTGCCCAGCCTGGTCCTCGTCCGATTCCAGATTTGACAGGTCCTGGGAAGTCGTGGATGAATGAGACGGTCGGATACTGCTTCGCGAGGTGCTCCATGGAAAGAGTGGTCATCGAAGCGCCGTGGCCACGGAATGCGATCATTTTCGATGGACCCAACCCGCGGCCTTGGATGTTGTTCATGTCGATTGGTCCTTCTTTAGTCCCGACGAAACAGCTTACGACGCGGCGAAGACCGGTTGCTTTCTGCAGTAGCGGAAGGAGGTTGACAAGAAACCTCTGCCGTCCGTACATGGCGACGGCAGAAGGGAGATGTAAGCCTTCTTCAGTATCTGGGCACTATCATCAGCATTCTCTCTCCCCGAACCTCCAAGAAATCTTTCAAAACTCACCAACCCCCGTCTGCAACGTCCCCTGACTCAACCACAACAAATTCACACCCCCACTCCCCACACTCCCCTTTACCTTCTCACAAACCTCATCCACCCCCTTCAAAAGCCCCACATCCGCCTTGATAAACGTAAACTCCCCATCCGCATTCAACGCCTTACACTCCCTCGCAATCCTCTCCCCAGCCTCTTGCACCCGTCCCACAAAGAAAACCTTCGGTGCTAACCCCTTCGTGAAACGCGCGAATTCCCGCAACGTCGTCTCGCCGATGCCATTCGTCGCGCCGACGAAGACGGCGACGAGGTCCTTGGGGAGAGAGGAGGGGATCTGGGCGTTGGAGGCGGAGACTTGGGGGAGGGTGACCATGTTGACGGAACAGATATGTATCCAATCGATCGATCGGCCGTTGTATTTTCAAGAACAAAATCGAGGAGCAAACAATCGAGCGAGTGAGCGATGTCAAGGCTGCCGCAGCAAAAACGATAAATCGAAGCGTCTCCTCAGTATTTATGCGATCCCACCTATCGCCTCGCCTCGCTTGCTTTCTTCTTGTGTTACACAAACAACGTCAGTGTCAGTGGGTGCTGCTGCCCTACTCAACGCCGGGCGAGCTTTCAACAAGCAGGAGGATCGAATGTCGCACTCAGGAACGAAATCAGGCTAGCTTTGAGGTGGTGTACGGAGGCCTGGAAGTTGGAAATGTGGGTGAAGCGGACTATCTCTGCCCCGGAGTTTCTATTCTTATTAGCCTGTTTGTACACTTCTAAGGCTTCATTATTTGTGTTGATAATACGTTGTAGAAGTGGTTCTTGCCGTTGGATGAATCCTGCGGCGATTGGTGAGATAAAATGCTTAATACCGATACTGCCGTGTCTTGTCCATCCTCTCAAACACAAAAAGAAGACCTGGTATACGTACAACCCGACTACCTGCGATGCTTCTGAAAAAACTTCTTCTGCCGTTAATGGTGATAAGAAAAGTGCTGTCTCAAGCTCACTGTGGGTATCAATATCCCTCTCCGTACTTCTCACTCCGCTCATCTCTCTTCTCCCGATCCATGATCGGTGCTGGAATCCCCCCCGCTTTCTCGACCTTGTTGAGGAGACTGCCTTGGACAAACCGGCTGTCTGCAGTCAGGTCTACGAGCGGCTTGCCATTGGCGCGACTGCCGTCGATGACGCCTCGGCCTTTGGTGCTGCCGCCCCAGCCTTGTCGGTTTTGTGATGCCGCGAGGAGGCCTTCACCTGTGAAGGCGTCTGGAGCACGGGGTGCGGATAAACGGCGTTGGACTGGGGGTGAGGCGTCTGTTACTGAGCCTGCTCGTCGACGGCCTTCCGGCATGGCATTGACGCTGCGGAAGACGTTGTTCTGGGGTAGGCCAAGAGGGTCTTCTGGCGATGTGGCGTTGCCGACTAAGCCTGAGGTGTTGGGGGCATCCGGTTGAAAGCCTCTCCCCTTCCTGGTGTGATGGATTGGTTCTCGATGTTGGGGTGTTAGGTCAATCAGACCAGGACTATTGGGATTGCTGTGCTGACCACTCGTGTTGCGAAAGATTGTAGCTACCGGCAAGCCGAGGGGATCTTCAGGCGTTGTTGCATTCTCGATCAGACCTCCCGGAGCAAGGGTAGTCGGATTGAAGCCTTTGCCTTTCTTTGACGACTGATACTGAGGCGGTTCGCGGAACTGAGGCGTCAAATCCACCAGTGGCTTTGGTTTCTGTCGTCTGGAACCAGACCTTTCCAAGTCGATCGACCCTCCCCTGGTGTGACCGCACCCACTGTCTCGAGTAGATTTGGAATGCCTCAATTCACCACTACTAGTATGCCCTCGCGCAGATGGCTGTCTTCGTAACCCATCTCCTGCGAGTGTTTGCCCGAATTCTCCCTCACGAGGACTCAGTCCACCATTCAGAAGATTTGGGCCGGCCGTGAATGCGTCTTGGCGTTGCGACTCCCTGTCTGCATTCTCCTTGCGGCGTTGAGAATACTTGCGTCCAAGCAAGCCACTGTCTTTGAAATCTTGTGCTTCCGGCCGCTTCTGCTCTGTAGAAGATCTTCTCTTGTTGACAGACCCACTACGGTTCAAGTTGGCCAGCGGCTCATCTTCAGCCAGCTGGACTCTGTTGTTCAGCGACAATGGTGGAGGGGCTTGCTTTCTCCTTGTCGATGTTCTCCTCTCAGGCGAGACGTTGACATCGAACTGATTGGCCGACTTTGCAAAGCCGCCAGATGACTCTGGACGACTGTTGTCTACGGCTTGGGAAGTAGCACCACGATCGAATTGACCCATGTCCATCAACGGCTTGAAAGAACCTAGCTGGTAGTGCGACTCCATCGATTCCTGGGGACGATGTGCCTTGATCTGGTCGTTGCTGGTCGATCGATCTCGCGGTTCGTTTGAGCTCACGACTGGCTTCGCTTTCTCCTTTTTGCCTGCACCAAGAACATTGACCAAATAGTAGCTGCGCCAGGCCTGCACAGCATTGTAGAAGTCGTCTGACGTCTGTCGGTCGGCAGTTGAAAAGAAATGGACAAAGTTCTCTGTCGCTTCAAACAGACTCGTCTTCTGCTGGCTTTTGATCGCACAACAGTACTTCTTTGGTGGTTTGATCTTCTTCTTAAGCTTTTCCTGCGTAGGAGTGTAAATATCAAAGTCGCTGAGATGGCAGACATTCACAGTGTCTTTCGGCTTATCTGGATCCTTTTGGCAGACGATTTGTCCACTCGTCCGCAGGGTGATGAACTTCTTTTCCCACTTGCCGACCTTTTGGGAGTAAGATAGGTACCAGCTCTGCTCCTCAGGCTCTGTCTTTGGAACCCCTGCAAGCGTGAGCTCAGCTTCCAGGCTGCCAGTGCCGGGATCCACAAGGAGCAGACTGTTTTGTTTGTCGTGGTCCCAGCTGTTCATCACATCACGAACATGCTCGTATCGTCTGAGAGGTCTCTGAACACCGACAATGCCAAAGTGCTCCAGCAAGACAGCCGACTTGGCATCGATCCGCTCAGACAAGCACGTTGCCGCGCTCTTGATGATGTCTGTCGGCGAAGTAGATGGTGTGACGGGGAAGAGCGCTCTTGCCTTCCCACATTCTACCAGAACATGCCTATCCCCAGCATTGATGGCCGACACGGGAGCATCCGTGCCTGGTACAATGCCACCGCCGCCAGGCTTGATTGTGGGAGGTTCTCCACGATTTCCTCTGGCAGGCGCGGAGGGTGCCTTCTGCACATCTGGAGCCTGAACGTCCCCTCTCTTGCGTTTGAACAGCCCACCGAAGCAGCCTGCCTCTGCATCATCATTGTACGCCGACAAGTGGCTCGTACTTTTTGTCGCGCGAATGTTTCCAGACTGCGGGGGGCCATCTTTCGACACTGGAGGCTCTACCGGTTTGGGAGGAGGGAAGAGTTCGCCGGTTGGCTCGGACGCTGGTGGGGTTGCTTTGGGGAGGTTGGATGCCGACCTGGGTTCGCCATTCCGCCTATTGCTACTGTCTCTGTTATTGCTGTTCTGCTGTCGCAAGTCCTCAGCGCCCGAGCTGGGTTCGTCGCTGGTAAAGCTTCTTGGTTCTCGTGCGCCTAGCTCTGCTGGCGGCGGACCGTAGCCATCGTCCTTTCTCTTCGGGTTCGCAGTCGTTCGTCGATGTTGCGCAGGCGCCTGCACGATCTGCTCCTGGTACAGCGGTTTCAAGGGCGATTCGCGGTGTTTGGAATGGTAACGGGAGGGAATGTCATTTTGTTGCTTGGATGCTGGTCTCGCAGCGTCGGTGGGTGGATCTGAGAGGCCCTGTTTGCGGCGGTAGCGCGACTTGCTGCGGGCAATGCCATCCTCCTCAGGCAGGCTGGTGTACTGATCCGAGGATCGCATATCATCGACGGAAGGTTGCTTCTGTCGTTGCGATTTGTATCGCGAGGGTCGCGGTGGGGAGCCCGATTCTGCCATGATGCATGGTGTCGCGTGGTGAATTGCCAAGTTGAAACGGCCGTTTGAATCTCTAGCAGCGCCTCTTGAAGGAACGATGGCTGGATAACGATGCGATATGAACCAGGATCAGCCTGTGGCGCGCAAAGCCGTGGGAAACGCGTTGGTATGCCAGCCCTTGCTGGGCGATTTGACTTGGCTGGTGAATGAAATCAATCGCTTGGCCAGGCGGCGCGAGAAGAATGAAGTAGAGACCGGATTGCGAACGTGACCAGGAAATTAAACGAACAATAGCGCAACCAAATAGGGGACCACGATGTTACACAAGCTCCCGCCGTGAAGCACGTCGTGTGGTGGAGATGCCCTGGTCCGCGGGAGGCGGGAGCCAATGGAACTGCGCCTTCCGAGTTTGACAATTTTACGAGGATGGCGCCTTCTATGCATAGCGCGCAGGTGTTGGATCTCGTTTCACACTGCGCTCTGGCATTGGAGCCGTCAGCAAGGCAGTGCGAAGTTGGTGGCTGATCATGTGAGATTCATGTTTCGTCGTCTTCTCAGACCCTTTTCTGACGACCGACGTTGCGCGTGGAAAGTCAATTCAATCCCGGCAACATCGGCCGGCATGCGGCTCGGCACCCTGTGTGGGGCCGTGGAGAGGTTCCAAGAACTTTGTGAAGTGAATAAAGTGAAGATGCGCAAGCCAGTGTGGGCCAGAGAAGCTATTGACATTCTGAATGCATGGATTCTGTGTACTAAAAATGACCACAAAGACAGCAATGCTCAGAAGAATCACATGTACAGAAGATCCGCAAAGCCCAATACGCCGGGCCTCCAAATAGAAACGTTCCCTCAAGTCGAGAAACAGGACGACGATCGTCCATCTGCCGTGATTCGTTAGGCCAACGAACAGTGATTCGAGTGATGTGAACTGAAGGTAGAGTCGCCTCTGTGGTTGCAATTGATATTCCGTCTGAACGAAGGCAGACGCCCCAATTGAGCAGAAGCGACAAGTACGTATGATATTCAGGAAGGGTCGTGCGTCGACTCGAAGCTACGCATAACCGGTGTGTCGCAAGAACGTCAGGAAAACATTGGGCCGAAGTCGCCGTGCTCGTAAGCGTGCAAGTCGTCCGCTGTGCTGCCATGAGGATGCCGATAGATCGTGACGATGATCCCGCGTTGCTCGCGCCCTACGATTTGTTAGATCCTGTCTCATTGTCTTCTTCTCACAGTCTTACATTGTGAACCACGGTCGACTTCGTCGAGCTGCTCCCTGCAAATTCGCCAGCTGCGTTCACTTTCTCTCGGGTTTCTGATAGTCTGCGGAAGAATCGAAAGCCATTTAGCTACAGGCACAGACATCGCCACCAAACCGATCAAGAGCGATAAGTCGCCTACCAATCCGCCAGACCTGCGATCTCGGGTGGTAATGTGCGATTGATATCGATCGGGGATCAAGTGCTGAACCCAGTCTTGATCATGACGCTGAGCAAGCAGCCTCTTCTCCAATAAGTGACGACCCGCATACGACAGCGACTGGTGTCCCTCGACTCTACCAAATGTCAACTCCGCCCAGTCGTCGTACTCCTCGGTGTCCTCTTCTCCGCTCTCGGATTCATCGTCATCATCTTCCTCGTTCGGATCGTGTTTCCCGTCCCCTATCTTTTTCCCAATCGCATGGTAATCCACAGTCCAGAAGACGCCCCGAGCCGAATATAGTGAACATGCCCTATACACGGGCAATTGATGCGCATTCGCGGCCTGCTCGTTGGTTAAGCGGTTCGTTTCAGTCCCGTTGTGACCAAACGTCAGGTCAACAGTTTGTATCGGCCCAGGGTATCTCCGCAAAATGTTGCTTTCTTGCTTCTTTGGTGGGAGCCATCTGCCTCGGTCGTCCATCCGATCGTCAGAATCCGGGCTCTGCGCCATTTCCTGGAGCCGAAAGTAGTAGGAGGCCTGCCTAGGTTAGCTGATCCAGGTACGACGACAAGCCATTCGTACCATGACTACGCAGCAGCAATTGCTCGCTCATGTCTTGTCGACGTTTCCGCCGCATTCCAGTCCCGGTGAGTACGGAACGGCGATCAGCACAGTCGTGCCGCGAACTTCTTCCACTTCTTAACCAGCACAGACAGCCTGGTTGTTCTCTGACGTGGTTGTCGCCAGGATCAAAAGCTGGATCCCAGCAAAAGGATGAGATCAAGAACCCAGCAAGGCCAGACCGGTGAGAAATCCCTCCACTCACGGGGAGACATGATAAGGCAGAGGCGCCATTTTGAGTTGGAGCAAGTTCCGAGGTCGAGCTTGTCACTGGGTAGCTCTAGGGATCCCTTGTCCCGACCACCACCAACACGTTCCCATGACGGGCGGGATAGTGGATGCTGTCGGCAGAAGCAACGGTCCGTGGCTACCATTTGCTTGTCGACAATATACACATCCTTGCCATGGGAGAGCTGGGGTGCGTTGTGCCGTGTGTAACATCGGCACGGCAAGGTCGACTTGGGTGGTTTGGAGACACGCTCCCGTTTGCGGCAGGCGATGCTGAGAGAGGGACCACGTTCCCGAGACGAGGATAGCGTCAACGGAACATGTGAGAATCGTGATTCGTAGATGTGTTCTGGCCTGTCTTGCTGTGCAGCTGTGCAGGGCGGCTAGCAAGGCGGAGATGCTCGCGCAGAGACAGCGGACGCGGAATTGCCCTCCGGAGATCCAAAGGGACCATTGTACGGCATCGTTGGGAAGGAGTTTTGAAGAGGCAAAAGCAAAAGTCAACAGACTGGTCCAGTATCACTTCTCAAGTCGAGTCCTCGATCTATTGAGATGTCTTGCCATAGTTCGGTCTGATGACAGGCGGTGGTAGAGTAGGGCTTCGGTGCCTTGAGCCGGAGTCTCCATCGCCTCGCTCAGCATTTGCCGGCGGACAACAGCGGGAAATCGAAGATCGCCGTGCCAGAGCGAGGTGGTACGGCTGGGTTACCAGCTGCGGTGGCGAGGACAGCACGTGATGACGGTCGGCAGTCAGCGCGTTGTCTGATTTTGCCAAGCGATTTTGAGCCGCATGGGAAGTCGTGATTATAAGACAGACCGAAATGTGAGTGGAGGGCGAGGTGGCTGCGGTGCAGGACGGGCGCTTCGACGTTTGACTCGCTTAGCGGTCCATCCCAACCATGCACCTCCCATCACGTGCGGCCAGATGTTGGATCGGCAGGTAACCTACACGGCTGTTAGCTGGCATCTTCCGAGCGTCTTCAAGAGCAATGCTAATGGAGAGACAGAGCAGACGAACTGGCGGGAGTCTCGTTGTTATACCCACCGGTGCACCTGCCTCGAATCCCATGTCGGCGTCGTACAACACGTTGCTAGCGCCTTGCCAACTTCGCCCCGTTGCAGCAGCTCTAGTCTGCCTGGTTGCCTTGACGAGGATGCGAACCGCAGGATGTCTCTCTGGCGCAACGACAAGCTCCAGTCCAAGGCATCGCGAGCCAGACAGTGATGGTCATTGGATGGTCCTCGGGAGTGATTGCGAGCCCCGGATTCGGATATTGCAGAGAAGGCACCGCCCGTAATAATACTCGCGCGCCCAACCGATGGCAGCGGTCTGGGAACAGGGCGTTCTAGCGCTGCAAAAGCGTGTTGGAAGAGTCAGTCCGGATGTTGAAGAAGGTCAGGCCAGGTCAGCTTAGAGGATGAGCTGGGTGCGGCCTCCTTTATCCCGCAGAAGCTTTCACCAGTCCAATGAAATCCGCTGCGACCAAGCATGGAAACCAACAGCTGCATATGTAGTCTGTCATCGCGAAGGCAGGATCGACACTTGAGGAGCGGTCACGAGATTCGCCGGCGGCGGCCTACTCCCTTACGCATTGGTCTGCCGAGAGTTCAGCTGCCTGAGGCCGCCCAAAGCTGCTTCGAGACTCGTCTGTCCTGGTTCCACGGCCGTTGGCATCAGTATCACGACCTGATCAATCAGCGCACTCCGTATCTTGGTACTTTGTACGAATGATAGGCAAAGTCCAATCGCGGTTCCCCGGCTCGAGTGTTCATCAGAGGAGACCGACCGGAGAGCGACTCTACGCCGGCCGTTTCTTTCTAACGACGTGTGTTTAGCTAGTTTGTGAGGCTTGTTCGCCTGAGATAAAGGAGCGACAACCAAAAGAACACTTTCCCCGAGACCAACCTTCATCGTACGCTCATGAACCATGGCCAGCGATGTGGAATCCTGCGTTACCAGCTTGCCCACGGAAGCGAGACCTCGGCAGCTCCAATAGAAGATGATCCATGCATTGGTCAGAAGAGCTGACCACCTAGCGCAGCGTATGTTGTTTGTTGCTCAACAAGCTGGGCAACCTAAAATGCAGGAGACAGACTCTCGTCGTGTCTCACATTGTGCAAGCCGAGCCCCATCTCTTGAGTCTCTGAGCGGAACTCTCGACTGATGAAAGGTCATGGACACGAAGTCCCATGCTCCAAGATCTGGCAGTGGAAAGCAGAGGCTAAGTCCGTTGGGAGGATCCTCGGCGGGCAGTAGCAGGATATCGACAGGCCTCTGCGAGGCTTCACCACGACGTGGTCAACCCCTCGTGGGTAAGAGCAGGTGAGAATGACCTCGGGTATACATCAACATGCTGGGTGTTGATCATGAGATCGAGGCAGGGCCATCAAGCCATCTTGGGTTCTCCGTTGGCGCACACTGAGCAACCGTCACCCAATCCTTAAGTCGACGCGATCCTCGAAAAGAACATGGGTTGGCATAACGCGATGAGCGGTGCGAAGGGGTATGGCGACGAACTGCCGGTGCAGCAGAGATAGGAACAGGGTCGTGAAGAAGGGAGAAGGGAGGACGAGAGAGGTAGCGTAGACTTTCGAAAGAGCAGTAGGATGCGAGGAGTCAGAGAACCGGTAAGTCAGCACCTTCGTCAGAGCACGAGCCCCTGGTTCAGGGATCTAGGCTCAAAACAGTGAAGTTTGGCTCCGCCAAGAAACCAAGATCACGAATCAAGCGGCTTGAACAGTGAGAGAAGGCAGTCCAGCAAGAAGCACAGAAATTTATTCGACTTTTCACTCCTTCCCCATCATTCCCGCAGATACAGCGTTTTCTGTAGATTCACTCAAATGTGACAAAGCTTCTGCAAATCATGTGACGCCAAGACCTCGGACTTAGCCAGCAACCTAACTTTTTCGTCTGTTCTCAAATCCAACATCAACGTCCAACGCCTCGGCGTGATAAATCGAAAGGACATCCAAAATGTCGACCGAGAAGCCCGTACACACCGTGGTGCTCGACACGGGCGCAATCATCAAAAACGAACCTTCCGTCTCAACACTCCTCGCCCAATCCGAGAAGATTGTGACTGTGCCCGCGATAATCAGCGAAATCAAAGATGCAGTCACACGGACACGAGTTGAGACGACTTTGAAACCTTTCTTGGACCTGAGGTCGCCCACTCCAGCAAGCATCAAAGTTGTCACAGATTTCGCGCGGAAAACTGGCGATCTTGCAGTGCTCAGCAAACCCGATATTCAAATCATCGCACTCACGTATGAAATCGAATGCGAGCGAAATGGTGGCGACTGGAGGCTGCGACGAGCACCTGGTCAGAAAGGCTTGAATGGTGCACCTCCTTCCAGGACGGAACAGAATGCGGATGGCGAGGGTGAAGCGAAAGACGAAAATCAGACTCTGTCAGACACAGCGGATTCAGAGCAGCCTCAAGCGCCTTCCAGACCAGAGCAGGAGTCAGAAACTTCGACCTCGGTACCCGAGCCAGCACAAGCGGTGACTGAAAAGGCCACTCCAGATGAAATCGCAGAAGTGAGCTCGAAGTTGCAGTCCAGCACGATAGAAGTGGAGGAGGCACCAACTTCGACAAAAGTCGACTCTGCTCAGAACTCAGCGGAAAGCCAAGATGGATCCGACTCGGACTCAGACGGCTGGATAACACCATCCAACCTCAAGAAGAAGCAAGCGCAGGACGTAGCAGGCAGCACAAGCCAAACCCCGGAGCCAAAGACCATGCAAGTAGCAGTTTTGACTTCAGATTTTGCGATGCAGAATGTCGTCCTCCAGATGAACCTCAACCTGCTATCACCGTCCATGTCGAGAGTGAAGAATCTCAAGACCTATGTCATGCGATGCCATGCGTGCTTCAACGTCTCCAAGGACCTCAGCAAACAGTTCTGTCCTCGGTGCGGCCAACCGTCATTGACAAGAGTTTCTTGCTCAACAAATGCCAACGGGGAGTTCAAGCTTCACCTGAAGAAGAACATACAATGGAACACGCGAGGAGATCGGTATAGCGTCCCCAAGCCGGTGCATGGCTCAGCAAATGGGAAGATAAGGGGTGGCGGTAAAGGTGGATGGGGCAACGACTTGATCTTGGCCGAAGACCAGAAGGAGTACCAGAGTGCGGCGCGGGAAGAGAAGAGGCAGAAGGAGAGGAGTCTGATGGATGAAGACTACCTGCCCAGCATCCTTACAGGAGACCGTTCCAGAGCTGGCGGGAGGATACGTGTGGGTGCTGGGAGAGGTGTCAATTCGAAGAAGCGCTGAAGCAGGGAAGATCGAAGAAGATCATGAATGATGAATGCCTTCTACTTCGGAAATCACGCCGCTCCAAACTCGCCACGAACAGCGTTCAGCTCGGCGAGAGCATACCTACTCGCTCACAAAAGATGCAGACGCAACTGCCGCACGCCTTCAAACAACACAAGGATCAGGTAAAAGACTTCGGCTGGTTGGAGTGGAGACACATGTGCAGCATAGCACTCTCGCAGGAAGTGTCAATGTGAGTGCTGGGATGAGAAGGCAAGCGTAGGCCAGAAAAGAGCTGCATTGACTAGTGTGAAAGTAGATGATAGACAAGCTCAATACATGCACTCCCGAGACATTCACTTAACAAACGTCACTGTTCGCTTTGTCACATGCTAATAGCTGGACCCCGGGTAGCCCTAGCAAACGCAACTGCTCTTTCAGCAGTGCAGCAGGAGCAACCACATCGCACCTGCACTTTCATTGACTATTATTGCAGGCGCTCCAGGCTTCACTAGTCTTAATGCCACTTCCAAGCACACTTTCTCGCAACAACGCATAACACCACGACGCACCCACTATTTGAATACAACTTCATCGTCAATACTACCGAGAGGTCAGAGCCTACAACTAAACAAATCAACACACAATCACTGACACCGCCACCCAGCACTTCACCTCCCACACAACAATGCCTTCGTCATCCAAGCACGAGACCTGTCAAGAGCAGCGCCTCGTAGATTGGTACAAGGTGACCTACGCCCACCTCTTCCACGCAGGCCTGTACAAGGAAGCCAACATCGTGACCAACATTTTCTCCAACGTCCTCGAATGCGACGACGCAGACCTGTGCGAAGTCATCGAATCGGACCAAGACTTGTGGAACAAGATGGCCATGAGATGCAGGAACAAGGCCGCCAGCGACAATGTGTGGTATGCGGCGGACTACATGGCGGACACGGCGGCATGCTTGTTCGAGTTTGGACGGAAGAAAGAGGGCGGCGAGTTCTGCGAGTGGGCGGAGCAGTTGAGGGATTTCGCGATCCAATTGCTTGAGCAGGAGGAGAAGGAGAAGGAGCGGGAGAGGTGGTTGAGAACCTATTACGTGCGATAATTGGGAACAAGTGTTTCTGGAAAGCGATGGCGTTATGGAGTCTCTATGTCACGGTGTTGGTCGCTCGATGGTGTCGGACCAAGACCGGTTGCTCGTTCAAAGGTCAAGGTCTAGGAGCATGAGAATTGGAGCAAAAGAACACCGCAAAGACACTCAGCTGAATATGCCGTTATCCAAAAGTATCAACCCGTCTCGTATCTTCACCACGTTCCTCTCCTCTTTCAATTTGTCCGGTACATCTGACACCGTCTGCACAACCTTCAAAATGCGTAGCCAGCTCTTATGGTACCAACAGTCTCCCTCTTCGCACCGCTAAATCGCAAGACAGCAACGGATGGAGCAAATGGCAGACGGAACGCCTGGCCAAGTGCTTGCTGGCATGTACTGTCTAATGGGTGCGTGATGGAAGAGAAGAAGTTTGGAGTCGCGAAGGATCGTCAGTTTCGATGGAATTGGAGTGGTCTGAGCTTGCGGCCTTGGCAACGGGAGTTTCTTTGACCTCACTTCACAAAGACGCGCTGAATACTTTCACCATCAAACCATCTTTAGGTTGTGACAATGCTAATACAATGTTGTGCAGCTTTCTACATGCATCATGAATCGATCGAACACGAGTCGCAGCCTTCACGGCGCCCGTCAACGCCGCACAATGCCCTCCAGTCAGCAACTCCGACAATGCCCCCCGTCGAACATCCATGTTCAAGAACGCCACCCATCCGAATCGCTTTGTCTCCAATACATCCCTAATGGACTGCCAATGCTCTCAATTCGTGCCTCAGGATCTTGCCTGTCGCGCTTCTCGGGATCTCGTTGATGAACTGAAACTCGCAGCTACGGACCTTGTAACTGGCGAGCTGCGTGAGCATGTGTGCTTTGAGCTCGCTGGCCGTAACGTCCGGGCTGCTATCGGATCGCACCACGAATGCCAATGGATGCTCGTTCACATGCTCGCCGGAGCTGATCACTCCCGAGTCCTTGACATCTGGCGAGATGAGTAGAGCGTCCTCGAGCTCTACTGGCGATACCTGCCATCCATTGACCTTGATCAGATCCTTCGCACGATCGACGAGATAGACCTTGCCATCTTCCGCCACGTAGCCGATGTCGCCGGTACGGAGCCATCCATCGTCAGTGAAGGTAGTGCGAGTGGCTTCGGGGTTGTTGAGGTAACCAGCCATGAGCTGCTGCGATCGTACCAGCAACTCACCCGTCTCACGACCATCTGCGATTCTCACGGGCGTCTCGAGGCTCATCTTAATTTCGAAACCTGGGAGAGGGCGACCAACGGATCCCGTCATGTCGTTCTCGGGATACTTGAAGGTGGTAAACCATCCACCCTCGGTCATACCCCACACAGGCGCAATGCGTGGCTTCTCGTTTGGATATAGGCTGAGGAACTTGGCTTTGAGCTCCGGCACCAACGGCGCCCCACCGGTATAGACGGCACGTAGGGACTGGATTTGCTCTCGACACGCTGCGTTGTTGATCAACCTCAGGAGAACTCCAGGTGGAGCAAGAGTCTCGGTGATCTCGAACTCGGCGATCTTGGCCGGGAAGGTGGCGTCGTCGAAGCGCTTCATGATGTACGCTGGGTGGCCAAGGCGGATGGAGTTGATGACGAGCTCCGGCATGGTGAAGGCGTGGAAGGTCGGCGTGCAGAAGAGACGGCGGACTTGATATGGCTTGAGGTCATGCTCGTTCTTGGCTATGGCTGCGGTCTCGAGCACCGTCGATGCATGCGTGCGAGCTGCCATCTTCGGCCGACCAGTGGTGCCAGAAGTCGACATCAAAGAGGCGATGGACTGCGGGTCGATGTCCTTGAGCATGTGCGCCAGAGTTTCTGGAGTGCCGTTGCTTAGCAAGTCGTGGAGGTCGCGGAAAGTCTCCGACTTGTGGCCTGGGTTGAACTTGCGACTACAAGATGGACTTTGGTATGGCGTGCGGTCAAGCTCGAGTATGTCGGCGAAGAGGATAATTTCTGCGCCAATTCCACTGCTCTTGACAGCCGCTTTTACGACCTCGAGGTGCTCAGCAGCAGTGACGACATACTTCGCATTCGACGACTGGAAGATGTGCTCTAGCTCGGGGACCTTGTTGCTGGTGTTGGATCCGGTCCAGCGACACTTCGAGGCGTAAATCGAGAGGCTCAGTATGGGGTACAGAATGTCGTTGTCGAGATGAAGACAGACTGTGGTGTCCTCTTCGAAAGCTCCGACCAGGCGCGCGACCAAGCCGACTGCCACCTGTTTCGTAATTGATCTCGCCGGATTGACGGCATCGATGAGAATGGTGCGACTCGAGTCGTAGGTTCCTGAGAAGGCCCAGGTGACGATGTCAGTGGGCTGAGTGCGCGACTCCATTGCGGGTGCGGCGAGACCAGGCATCGCGACTGCAGAATCGGTTCGGCTCTGCTCGAATGTGGTCGAGGTCCACTGAGAACTGGACATGAGGTCAGTCACGTCTCGATGCTGTACTCGGAGACTCGGCCCGAGTCGGGACGACGTACCTTGATGGGCCCGGATTGTGACTCGAGATGCTCTGTGCTGGTGGCAAAGTGCGGGAGAAGAGGCTTCGTGAACACTCGGCAAGATACGTCAGAAGATTTTGGAGACGAACTCTGGCGCTCAGCAGCCGCAGTCTTTTCCAAATCCCTGATTTAAGCAAGACGAAATCCGGAATCTCGAGAAGATCACTCGATTTGAAGACACCATCTTGGGAACTCGCCATTGTGGCCTGTGTTATTCGATGGACGACCTCAATGTCGAGCCGAATGAGGCTTCACGATCTTCGCTGGGAACAATGCATTCAGCAACATTCACAAAGCGACTTTCACTCTGCAAGGGTGTAACGAGGATGGAGGGACAAATACTGGTTCAACTGACGATACCTGGCCGATAAGCCAAGTGTACCTTCCAATCGTACTAAGTGGACGACTTCCCTGGCTGCATCTTATTCCTGAGCAGATTAAGAGACTCGTATGCCACATCAGCAAAAAGCTCTAACCTTCCTCGTCGAAAGCCACCATGCACTTTGATGAATACTACTTTCGACCTCTGAACTCACACTCGGCACAACGTGTAGCTCCATCCGGACCCGAGACATGAGCGCCGCAGTGCCCCAGGACGACGATTGCGTGGAGGATCACTAGCACGGAATAGCGTCATTGTTAACGTTCAACCGTTCATGTTCAGCCGTCACGTTCAACCGCTCGTTTGCGCTCGGTTCTGCACGTTCAATTCTTGGTTGCATACGACGCACAGGTGCTTTTGGACAGGATACCACCTTTCGATGATCTTTCGACAGGCGAGCCCAGCGCTGAGGCAATACGTGGATGGATGATCGCTGCCCGCGTTGCCCGGATTGAGACAAAGCGCAATTCTCTCAAAGAGGCAAAACATATCAGGCATGAAAGGCACGGGATGCGAATGCGCAGTGCGTGCGCCCCGGATCGTCCCTCGCTTCAAGCTGGCGCAACTTTCGCTCTTGGCCTTCCATCCTGAAACCCAATCTACCCCATAATCCTCTGCCGTCTTTTCGCTCTTGAGTACTATGCGTAGATAACCCAAATGCGTACTGATCACTTCACAGGCAACGCATGATCCAACAATTGAGCCACTGTCGAGCTGCTGCTTCTGCCTGCATACATTCGTGCGAACTTGGCGACCTATTTAAAGACGGTCGAACGTCGACTTAAGCTTCGCAAGCTGTTGTGTAACACGATCTCCACCACGCATCTGGTCACACCGTCCCTGTCAGGATCATGCTGCTTGGTCAAAGGTGTAGCATATACTGCGCCATGGCTGGAGGTGGCTGCTCGCCATGGCGTGTAAACGCAACTATCCGTGACGTCCGCAAAGGAGTGGACCGGTGCTTAAAAGGAACCGCTAGTCACGTCTGCTTTTGTCCAGCTGCTGTCGATACCATGCACACACGCTTTACGATTCGTTCTGGACGGCTTTCGCCAAAGCAAAATGGCTGACCAAGCGCTTGGTTTGCCTCGCTCATCCTCGGCCTACAACTTACGTGTGTCTGCATGTATCGGGGCCAGGTTACATCAATGCGATCTTGCGGCGCAGACGACATCGTTTTTCGATAGCGGGACAGCTAGGTGAGTGAATGTGGAAGGCAACGCAGTGCAGCTATGCACCTCGGGACCGAAATTTTCCGTGGCACGTTGATCACGACCTCCACGAAAGACGTCGCCTGCGAAACAGTAACAGGGACTGTGCGCCTCTGTTTGATCGGGCAGGGCTCTGTGAACATTCACATGAAGGGTCTTGGCGGGATGTGACGCGCGACCTGATTCTGCGTGTTTTGAACAAGTCGCAAGTCACACAAACACACTTTCTTTTGAGCACACTTTCTTTGATTGCAGAAACACAGATCGGGCCATTGTTCCCAGACCACATAACATCATTGACGAGCGTCACACAGCTACCACTTCTGCCCGTTTGGAGCCATCGAATCCGCCAGTGCCTTGCCTAGCCATCTGCCGCCGCCTCGACGCTAAAGTCGCATCCTACATTCGACACAACACACAGTAGTGTATGCAAGAGTCTGACTGATTTCCCTCGTTAGCACTAGCGTGGCCTTGCCTGCCTTCTGACCCACCCGACGAAGACGATCCCAGCCCTACACAGCACCCAACATGTCGACCAACAACATCGCGCCGCATGAGGCACAGCGGGACCACGACAGCGTCTCGATTGCCGCCCCCACGGTACATGCCCCGAGCGACGCATCTCGTCAGGTGGAGAGACAGGATGGCAACCCCGAGGACCCACCTCCTCGTCGACCAGGCATGTCGGATCGACAGTACTCTACCCACATCTACACCCTCGGAAGACAGCACGTTCGGCCTTTGGCTGGTGGATTGGATACGCCTGAGCAGGCTTATCTGCCTACTGGCGGACCCGAGCTCTTGCCAGCTGAAGCCCTCGTCACCATCGAACCAAGCAGGTAAGTAGTAATCCAACCGAGAGCAGGTCCTCGCATTGCTAACCGTCGACTTGCAGGAGGAGAGGTATTCAGCGCACCATCGCCGACTACTCAACCTCTTCTGGCTTGACCGTCAACGAGATCACACCTCCCCGAGCCATGGTCGACACTGCTGCAGTTCACGGCCCAGGGACGTACAGGTTCGTCGCCCAGGATGCCGACAGAAACGACTCGGCCTTTGAGAGCTCTGATGTCGCCGTTCTGGAGAAAGTCTTGACGGTCGGCTACGCAATCCAGGCCATCGACAACTTCAACAGCAAGATCGCCAGTAAGGAGTACCTCGACAATCTGACGCAGGCACATCCTCTCCCTGAAGCCAGTGGACCGAAGTGGTGGAATCGTCTTCGCCATGGAGTTTTCTCGACTTATCGTCGCCTCTGGACTCTGGTGCTGCTCGGAAACCTCGCCGCCCTCCTGTACTGCATCTGGCTGAGTACACAAGACCTCGACCACATCTCGTACAGCAACGTTGCTACAGCCGTGGCGACCAATCTCTTCGTTGGCACTTTGATGCGCCATGAGCACTGCGTCAACTTCCTCTTCCGCATCTTTGTGGCTCTGCCTCACTGGCTACCAGTCAGTGTTCGACGCCTCGCCGCGAAAATCTACTGCTACGGCGGCATACACAGCGCTTGCGGTATCAGCGGTCTGGCATGGTACATCTACTTCCTAGCGATCTTGTCTCTGCAGGTGCACCATTGGACAGCAGCCCTCATAGCCGTCGCTACCCTAGCAGGCGTGGTGGTGTTACTACTCACCACCATGGTCATCACCTCACACCCCTTCATGCGCTTCAAGTTTCACAATCAGTGGGAGATCATGCACCGCTTCTTCGGCTGGAGCTGCATCGGCATGATCTGGGCGCAAATCATCCTCATCGCCTGCGCAAACGCCTACCACTACAACGGCAGCGTCGGCCATGCCCTCCTCGTCACGCCCGCCTTCTGGTTCCTCATCGCCATCACCGCGCTGATCATCTACCCTTGGCTGCGCCTCCGCCGCATGACCTTCTCCGCCGAGCAACTCTCCAGCCACGCCATCCGCCTCTGGTTCAACGACTCCAAGCGCATCCTCCCCCTGACCGTCGGCATCCGCCTCTCAACCTCACCCATGACGGAAACGCACGCCTTCGCCACCATCCCCAACGCCGACAACGCGCCCGGCTTCTCCGTCCTCATCTCCAACAGCGGCGACTGGACGAAGCGAATCATCACCAACCCGCCCGCCTACCTCTGGGCGCGAGGAGCGTACACCGTCGGTGTCCTGCGCGTGGCCATGCTTTTCAAGCCCATCGTCATCGTCGCCACCGGCTCCGGAATCGGCCCTTGCCTCTCCTTCCTGCAAGTCCACCCGGACTGGCCCTGCCGCGTCGTGTGGTCCGCGCGCTTCCCCGAGGCGACGTACGGCCGCGGCGTCATGGAGAGCGTGTTCCGCGCGGATCCCAACGCGGTCGTCATCGACACGAAGAAGACGGGGAAGCCGGATCTCGTGGGGATTGTACACTCCGTGTACAAGGAGCTGAACGCGGAGGCCGTGGCCATCATAAGCAACCCGATGGCGACGAGGGAGGTCGTTTTCGAGTTGGAGACTAGAAGTATCCCGGCTTTTGGGGCGATTTTTGATTCTTGAGCGTTGTTTGAGAGGCTTGGTTCGCGGTGCATTGTTCGAGAGCGTTTTTGTTGGCATGGATGGGTGTTTGCTATCGAAAAGCTGGGGTGGGGCTAGACTTGCATAAAGCATAGAAGCGCTGGTAGCGCTTGGGAACTCCTTTGAGAGAGCCTGTATGGCTCCTACGTATTCTGAGAGCTCAATAACTTCTTCTTTTTACTGCATAGCGCCTGGGTTTAGCGCCTTGAGGGCGGCAGCGGCCGCAGTGGCATGGCACTGGCATGGCAGCTGGTCTTTCATTCTTCATGCGTGGAGAAGTTGAAAGATTTAGATCCGCGTGGTCCGTGCACAGATTCATGTGACAGAGTAACTAGACGTGGGAGTTACAAGTCCTAAGCGGCGCTGAATGCGCATTTGCCTTCACATGAGAACATTCAAACACACTGGCTGAGACTCTCGAGGCGCTCGATGCGCGTCTACCTCACCTACTCCTCGCCCGCCAAAGTCTGCGTTTGGGGTAGATACTTCACGCAACCGCCGTGATGGCAAGGCACGGTTGGCAGGGGCGCCCATGCGCTGGCAGTGGAGGAGTGTGTTGTGTTCAGAAAATAATCAGACCACTTTCGAAGACTTAAATATGTCGTCAAAGGGTCTGTGCACTTACATGTGAATTGCGGGTTCAGTTCAGGCCATTCCTCGAGACCTTTGCATACATAAACGCTCAAAAGTAATGAACCCAACGGATATATCAACGTCGACATACGTATCCTTAAATTCGCTTGACCTTCCGGTAGCCTCTTCACGCACGAAGCAAGCATGTTATCGTAGTTGGAGAGTACCCCTTGGAGGTCTTCTCACTATCATCCTTCATCGTTAGGCAGCTTACCAGTCAGTGCATCTTCGCATTGCGTTAAGGGGGGCGCGACAAAGAAGTGAAGGCTCAACGCACACCGAAAAGTAAAATCTTCATATCCCACATCTACTTCTTCTCATCCTCGACTTTCTTCTCTTCCACCTTCTTTTCCGCATCGCCATTGACTTCCTTCACCTCTTCCTTCTTATCCTCCTTCTCATTTTCAACGGAAACCTTCGCCCTCACAACCCCAAGCACCTCCTTTCCAATGTCTCCAAATCCTTCTACTTTGCCAAGTCTCGACTCGAAAGCTTCCGCATCTCTGACTAGACGCTTCTCGCCAGCAGTGGTTTTCACGTCGACGTTCCCAAAGGCTTTTGTCCACTGATCCTTGTAGCTGGTGAAGATCTGCCGCATGATCATACCGACGTCGAGCTCGCTGAGATGGCGGCTGAGGACGCGGTGGAGAGTGAGGGTCTCTTTGGTCAGGGTCTCCATATATGGCGAAGCTTTGTCCTCAGCGGCACCTGCATCATCGAAATTGATGGCAGACATGGCTTTGACATGGGCCGAAGAGCGACTCGTCATGATCTCGACAAGCTTGTCGTGAATCCCGCTCTGGTGGTCCTGATATAGTCGCTTAGTCTTGTCGAATTCTGCCAGGATCCCTCCTTGGCCTCCCGGGACATGCCGTCTCACACATTCACGCATATATGGCACTAGTGCGATGATGAAGCTGAGTGCTTGGCTGGCAAGGGCGAGGTGCTTTGTCGTTATGTTCTTGAGGCCTGCACTGCGAGTCGCACCAGCACCAAGGATCAGCTGGCACGATCTTGAGTTGAAAGTCCGGAGAACGTCGAGTAGGCTGGTGCATATCTGAGGCGTCATGGAGGGTAGTACCGCAGTGAGGGATAGGAATGATTCAATCGTAGTCAGAAGGGAGATTACCGAAGGTACCAGGATAAACCGCGTGTCGTCGATGTAGGCGGGCTTCGTCTCTTTCTTGCTGGTAGCCGGCGCTGTGCCATTCGTCTCTGAGCCGTTAGGAGCAGCGGGTTGCCCGTTCGTCTGTTCTCCCGATCCCGGTTCGTCCCAAATAGGTGCCGCGCCTTTTGTCCATTCTGGTGGGTCGTCGCTCATCGACTTCAGGATCCGCTGCAAGAGCTGGTTTTGGTTGTCACTGAAGTCTTCGGCGTTCCAGCTATCACTGTCCAGCACACCAGCGATTCGTTCAGTCTCTGCGGTACCCAGCACCTGTACGAAACCAGAGATCTGCGCATTGATGATCCCTTTGAGCACGTTCCCGCCTCGCCCACTCACGGCTTCGCACTCATCAGCAAAGAGGCGATTCAAGGTGAAGTATCGCAGGAAGAGCTCTTTCGGCAGCCGGATTGATTGCTCGTTGCGAACCTTCAACACTCTGGTGATTTGTGTTTGTGCAGTATCGACCGCAGTACCGAGCAAACTCGACATATCCAGCGTTTGAGAGAGTTCCTCCTGTACTGTGACCTTTGGCGGCGCTGGCGGTGCTCCATTGGCTAGTTGTTCGTCCAAGCTGGGTACGTTGGGCGATTTAGGAGGTGACTTCGGCTCGGGCGGCTGCATACTACTCGTCACATCCAACAGAATCTTCGTCTGTGTCGAAACCCGCCGCAGGCCTTCTCCAACTGACGTATAAACGTTGACAAGTAGCTTCTCGGCATCTTCTGGGTCCAGTGAACGCAGGTTCCTGGCTAGGATACTGCTTTTCTCTTGCTGACTGAGCTTGGAACCACCTCTGGTTGATGTCGAAACCATACTGTCCACGTCGTCGTCGCTGCTGCTAGGCAGATGTTTTCGAATGAGAGCTTTCATCTCCTTATTCACAGCTTCTCGATAGGCAGCAGTGGCAGGGGCGGTATGCCCCGCTCTCGCTAAACCATTCAGTACTACCAGCAGATCTTTTCGAAACTGCTCGCTTGTCTCCATGTACGTTGGCGGTATCCCTCGTTGACGTGACCAGCGTTTGAATGTGTCCCCAGTTGGAACTTTCTCGATATGCTGCCGCAAGTCGTCCATAAGAATCTTCGTAAATCGCTGTGCGAAGCCTGTACCAATTCGAAGTTGCAATTCCTGTAATCCAGAGTCGAGGCCTTGGAGTGCTTTCAGTGGCCGCAAATCAATCAGCTCTTGATCTTCCTGCCCAGGCTCGGCCTGTCCACACACTAATCGCCCAACTCTGTCCATTTGGTCTGCTGCTTCGTCGTAATGTCCTTCGTCCACCAGCTCATCCGCTCTTTTTACATTATCCACAACACTCTGCACCTGTGCCGTTGCTTTGCCCAGCTTACGGACATTCTCCCTCCGCCGCCTCTTCGCTGCCACCTCCAACCCGGATACAGCAACTTCTTTATCCAATCTTCGCAGATCTTCTCGTAGACTTTGAATCTTGGCTACGCTCTCTTCTGCCTCTGTCTGAAGCTCCTTTAATGAACCCAACGCTGCGAAGAAGCCGCTGCTAGCCGTGCTTATGCTGTTGATCAAGTGAACTTCCACGGTATCCATGTACCAGCTGAGCTTCTCTTGAAGGATTGCATTCGTTGCTAGTGCTTTCCGGGGAGGCAAGGGAGCTCCATTCGCGGCCTTTTCAGTCTGCTGTGTCCCGGGTGGCTGACGTACGATTTCAGCGCGTTCTGACACTACATCAAACGTACGTGGATTCTCCAAGTGGAAATCCTCATCAAAGTAGACGTTCGGTATGGTCGAAAGAGGTGTCGGTTCATTGCGGTTCCTTCGAAACTGAGCTGAAGACCTCCTCCTGGGTTGTCCTGGCCCTTCTATAGGGGAGAGAGTCGTCATCGAGCTTTGTCTTGATATCGTAGGCGGCGCAGATGTCTCTCTGCTCAGCCTCCTTTCCAAGGCTTCCGCAAATCGATCTGTCTTTTCCAATTCCTTGTCCTTCTTCAACCATTGCGGCTGCTCTGGCTCTGTTCTGCCTCTTTGAAAGCTCTCAAACAGCGGGCCGATGCGATTGAGGTAGTCGCGGAAGTTCTCAGGGGCCACGTGAGGGACATTTGTCAAGGTCACTGAGGGGATGTCTCTGGTTGTAGGGGCCTTGAAGCCGGAAGCAGCTGCCTGGGCTTGGGTATGAGGCAGTAGACCTGTCCGTACAATGGGAGGTTGAAGGAGTGTTGAGATGGCATTTTGATTCGTTTCGCGCACTACGCTCCCCCTTCTGGCCTGTATGTCTAGACTCCCGCCTATGGAGCCTACCGATACGGTACTGGCAGCGCTGCCTCTTCTCGGCATGTACCTGCTCGAGGCCTGTCGCGAGAAGGCATCCTGGGGAGGGAATGGGAATGAGTTCTGGGGCGTGCCCGGGGTGACGGGCGACTGTAGGGTGTTGCTATCGATGGACAGTCGCGGAGAGGAAGATGACATGGCCGGGACGGGTCGAGTGGAGGCCGCGCCGCTGTTCGCCTCATGAGGAGTGGGCGGAGGTGTCGTATGCGCCGCTATCGACAGGATCGGGAAGGACAGGTGTGGTGTTGCAGGCAGAGAGTGGCCTTTATTGTTGCTGGGGGCCGGCAGCTGTGATGCTGGACGCCTCCAACGACTCGGCTGTCCGTCCAATGCCAGCGTTGGGCTAGTCCGGCTGCGGCCCTGCAACCACTTTACGCGGTCAATCAATTGAAGATGGTGAAGAATAAATTGATTATCCCATTTCCACCGCTCATATAGATCTGCTGAGACTCCAAAGAAGCACAATATTCATTCACATCCATTCAGATATCGATTGTAGTACAGCTTCTTCATTCATTCATCAACCGATCCCGACCGTCACGTGCTGAGTCAAACGCGCCTTCCGCGAAAGTCGCGTCTCCAGCGCGTCCCCATCTGAACCTTCTCAGCGGTTACTTTCCCCTCTTCACCACCCACCACACAGCACAACGCATCAATGGACAGGCAATCGGTATACTCCCTCAGCCTGTTTGGCGACAACAGGAGCGCGAATGGCGAGGAAAGTGTCAAGCAGGCCCAGCGCGAGATTGTCAAGTTTGTACTGGAGTTCCATCTGGACGGCGTCTACGTATACCGGTATGGAGAGTCACTCTCTCTTGTGGGAATGGGTATTTCTGACCTCCATACAGTGACCAGATCAGGGAGAATGTGCTATCAAAGCAGTACTACTGCGACATCGACATCGCCCACATAATCGCGTTCGACGAAGAACTTGCCGACAAGCTCAACAATCAGCCTGCTGAGATCATCCCAATTGTAAGAGCAGAGTCGCTTACAACACCGATACATGACTGATAGGATTTCTAGTTCGAAGCGGCTCTCAAAACCTGCACCCAGCGCATCCTCTACCCATCACGAAGCGAAGACGACCTTGCCCTCGCACGAGCTCTCCCTGAGCACCAACTCCTTATCCACTCGTCCGTATCTCAAACATCCATTCGCGGCCTCACTGCCACAAATGTCTCCCATCTCGTTCGCATACCCGGCATCGTAATTGGCGCCAGCACGCTCAGCTCAAAGGCCACCAAAGTTCACATTCAGTGCAGGAATTGCCAACATGAGGACAACATTTTGGTCAGCTCAGGCTTCACTGGCATCACACTCCCAAGGACATGCGGAAGACCCAAGGCGCCAGACGATGGAGGAGATAAATGCCCTCTAGACCCATACTTTGTTGTGCACGAGAAATCGCAGTTCATTGATCAGCAAGTCCTCAAGCTGCAGGAAGCACCAGACGACGTACCGGTTGGAGAACTTCCCAGACACATTCTCGTCAGCGCAGATCGATATCTTGCCAACAGAGTCGTGCCAGGTTCGAGATGTGTCGTTATGGGTGTATTCAGCATCTACCAAAGTCAGAAGAATAGCAAAGGAAGCGGTGCAGTCGCGATTCGAAATCCCTACCTCCGAGCAGTGGGGATCCAGACGGACATTTCCCATAACCAAGCGGGCGGCATGGGTATTCAGTTTACGGAAGAGGAGGAGCAAGAGTTCTTGGAAATGTCGCGCAGACCAGACATATATACGATCTTCGCCGATTGTGTCGCGCCGTCGATTTACGGCAACAACGACATCAAGAAAGCCATTACTTGTTTACTTCTAGGTGGCAGCAAGAAGATCTTGCCAGACGGTATGAAGCTCCGTGGAGACATCAACGTCTTGCTTCTTGGTGATCCTGGTACGGCGAAGTCTCAACTGCTCAAGTTCGTCGAGAAGTGTTCTCCAATCGCAGTCTATACCTCCGGAAAAGGCTCTTCGGCAGCTGGTCTGACGGCGAGTGTTCAACGAGATACCACCACCAGAGAATTCTACCTCGAAGGTGGTGCCATGGTGCTTGCAGATGGTGGTGTTGTCTGTATTGATGAGTTTGACAAAATGCGAGACGAAGATCGAGTAGCCATTCACGAAGCTATGGAACAGCAGACCATCTCCATCGCAAAGGCTGGCATTACGACCATTCTCAACTCACGAACCTCTGTCTTGGCCGCAGCAAACCCCATCTTCGGCCGATACGATGATCTGAAGTCACCGGGCGAGAACATCGACTTCCAGACCACCATTTTGTCTCGATTCGACTTGATCTTCATCGTTCGCGACGACCACGACCGGAATCGTGACGAAACCATCGCCAAGCACGTCATGGGCATCCACATGGGTGGACAAGGTGTGCAAGAGCAGGTGCACGCAGAAATCCCAGTCGAGAAGATGAAGCGATACATCAGCTACGCCAAATCTCGCTGTGCGCCTCGTCTCTCTCCTGAAGCCGCCGAGAAGTTGAGCTCGCATTTCGTGAGTATCAGGCGGCAGGTTGCTAGAGCGGAGCAAGATGCCAACCAGAGATCGTCAATCCCTATCACCGTCCGTCAACTGGAATCGCTCGTTCGTATCACCGAATCCCTGGCCAAGATCGAGCTGCAACCAATCGCCACGGAGAAGCATGTCGATGAGGCTATTCGATTGTTCCTGGGCAGTACCATGGATGCTGTGATGAGTGCTGGTGGCGATACCTCAGCGTTGGGCATGACTGGCAACCGGGAGCTGGTCGAGGAGGTACACAAGGTTGAGGATGAGTTGCGAAGGAGGTAAGCATTCACATGCCAAACCAAACCCTGACGAGACTGACGAACTTTTCAGATTACCCATTGGATACACATCATCTCTGGCTACCCTTCGTCGAGAATTCGTGGAGCGCAAGAACTACAGCGAGCA
The DNA here is from genome assembly GCF_010093935.1 of Zasmidium cellare ATCC 36951. NCBI lineage: Eukaryota > Fungi > Ascomycota > Dothideomycetes > Mycosphaerellales > Mycosphaerellaceae > Zasmidium > Zasmidium cellare. The sequence continues at coordinate 609,004 of NW_022986963.1, forward strand.
GTCCCTGAACCGCGCCTTGCAAGTGCTCGTGCGGAGGGAGAGCATACAGTTCAGGCGAGGCGGCACACTGGTTCACCGCAGTGGTGTTTAAGACATCTTTGATCTCGGTACGTGTTGATGAGCGATGCGGGAGTACAGGACTGTACGGCGTTTAGGAGTCTTCACCAAAGCGAAGTGGCTGCTGGATAGGATGAACTGTTTAACATGGAGAGGTCATTTACGTCGGTAGTTGAAGAATTGCAAAGAGTTGCCGGAAAGACTGCATGCCACTAGGGCTTCCTATTCTCATCGTTACATTTTTCAGCATGTGCATCTTGAAATTGCCGCTAACGAGACTAGCGCGAGGAGATCAAATGGGGAAGGCACGAGCAAGGTACTTTCCAAAACTTCATTACGAACCACTGAACACTTCCTTCCTATCACCCATAAATACACCTAAGTACTCTGAAATTTAGCCTAAGGCTACATGTTTTAGAAGGAAGCAATTCGCCCGGCGCGAGATATGTAAACATGCTATAGATGTCTACTAAAAGGTCGAACTCCCTCCGGTAAGCCTTCAGCGAGAAGCTTTGCTTCCCTTCGCCCTTTGTGGTTCTAGACCCCGAGGCGACTATGTTCATTCCAAATCTAGCCACTACTATCCACTCCGGAGCTTATCAGAGATATAGGCAAAGCTCTGAAGGATCGACAGGAAAGAAGAGCTTCCACACAGCTTCGACGATGACGTCTATCCAGAGAAAATAAATAAATATCAAAGTGCTCTGTCGAGAAAGAACCCAGCATTGAACCATTCCATCTTTCCACGACACCACCCAACTCTCAACCCCCTAACCAACGAAAGAAAACCACAACGAAAGAAAACCACAACGAAAGAAAACCACAACGAAAGAAAACCACAACGAAAGAAAACCACAACGAAAGAAAACCACAACGACGAGAACCAGAAAAGAAAAGAAAAAATGTCCCTAACCCTCATCTCCGCCACGCCCTCCCCCTACGCGCGGATCAACCGCATCGCCCTACACCTCAAGTCCATCCCCTTCACGCTCCTCAACGAAATCCCGTGGCACAAAACCGAAACCCAAACGCCGCAATACAACCCCCTGGAAAAACTCCCCGTCCTCATGTTCCCCCCCGAAGAACACCGCGCGCCGATCTACGACTCGTCGCACATCCAAGACTTCCTCGTGACGCGCTACGCGGACCGGGGCCCGCGGCTCGTGACGGGGGAGTGGGAGGCGGATATGAAACTGAAGCAGGTGCAGGTGTTGGCGCAGGGGGTGATGGACGCGGTGGTGCTCAAGTTCTTCGAGCGGGCGCGGGGGGAGGAGAAGGCGAGTAGGGAGTGGGAGGGGCGGCAGGATCGGAAGATTGTGGGGGGGGTTTTCGGGCGTTTGAGGAGTTGGCGAGGGGGAGGGAGGGGGAGTTTCTGTTGGGGGGGAGCTGACGATTGCGGATATTGCGGTCGTGTGTGCGGTGGGGTTTGTGGGGTTTAATGGGGCGTTGGGGGAGGGGTGGGAGGGGATGTATCCGGAGACGGCGAGGTATTTTGCGGTGTTGGATGGGAGGGAGGGAGGGGTTTCGGGAGACGAGGCCGGTGATGTGTGAGTATTGAATGTGTTGGTGTTGCTGTGGTTGTTGATGACGATGTGGGTGTGTGTTGTAGTTGATATCAAGCCGGATCAGGTCATCTAAGTGAGAGGGACTTGTTATGGAGCGATGGTCAAGTTGTATTGCAGGTTGTCCGGTGGAAACTGTCGACTTTATCCGTCCAGGTCATGCACAAACAGCTGCGTTTGGCTTCTTCTGAATGCCAGCAGTCGCTGCTTGCCTATACAGGCGATGTAGGGATTAATCAGCCGGGTTCTGGATCATGCGTGTGTACGAGATAGTCAGCGGCAACGAATTGACAATGGCATTGAGCCAAACCAATCCTTACAGCGTCTTACTTGGACGTTAGTGTGGCGTATGTGTAGAGGCCTTGCGGTCCTGTGGTCATCGGCTGCTGTCCGTCGATCGAAGGTGTTGATGTCCCGTACATGGTCTTCATGTTTGAAAGTCGGAACCCCTTGCCTTGATGGAGGAAGTTGTAACCGCCTCGTAATGCCCAAGGTCTGATATGTAGCCTTCAATCAAGCGTCATTTGCTTCAGTTGGCCAAAGTCGGTACGAGGAGGGCAGTCAAGAGGTGTCTCGATCTGCTGGCTTCGCTCTCAAACGCGCAATTGTTCCATTCGGTTATTGGACGTTTAGTATCGAGTAGATGTGGCCGAGCATCGCGTGGTTCTGTTGATGAAGACAGGGTACGAAGATAGAAATATGATGGAGTCTCATCCGACAACTTACACTGTGGCGATCAAGTATATCCTCCTCGTCTTGGACTGAACCATCTGAACGCGGTGTCGAAGGGACCATATCGTCCGTCGCGAAGTCGTTGCAACCGAAAAAGTCGACAAACAAGAACACAGGAGCCCGTCACCTGTGATGCTCTACTTGCTGCGACGCGTCGAGATGTCAGATGCCAGCAGCGCGCACATCAATTGAGCCCATCAGAAAATTGTTGCACGACTTCGACGGCCAGAATCGGCTCAGTTTGTGAACGCAGGCTCGAATTGCGTATCGTTCCACACGTGTCTGCCGATGGCCTCGGACACAACATACCCGAGACAGCGCACCGTCGTATACAATCTACAGTGTGGATTGCAAAGTCTTGGCAGAATCTTCGGTATCGGGACGAATGTCCTAAGAGGGAAGGTGTGAATTGTCGAGTTTGATATTTCTTCTGGTCTTTTGCAAGGGAACAGTTCCTCCATCGTTTGGTAGCTCGGGATGTGTATCCGTGATGGTTCGTTGGGATGTAGTGACCTCGTGGGGACTTCGGCGGCGGGAAGACTTTCCTGTAGGGCGTAACTCCCAACCACGGCCCTCGTTTCGATGGGGTAATTGTCCAGGTCTTTGCAGGTTTTGTTGTTGCTGCTTGCTGGGTTCGTTAGAAAATCTCTGGTGAGGCTAGACAGACGATGGCCAAAATCGACTCGATCACTCCACTTAAGTGCTTTGAGATTTGCCAGAGGTGTACCCTCCTCGTTCAGCTCAATCGAACCTCATGGAAATGTCATCTCTCCGATTCTTCAACAGGGACAACGCTTCTGTTGACATTTCAGGCAAATCAGATAGCCTGCGGGTGATGGGGAATATTCCACTGTGCGCAGAATATCCAAGGAAAAACAGCTCAATGCCCTCCCCACTTTCTGGCAACAACGCTGAGCAGGCTTGGTTGAATACCACTAATGAAGTGCTTCGTTGAGACGGAAGAACGTGGTCCTTATGTTGGTCTCGGAAGCGCTGCCGCAGGTTCATCACCATCATCGTTCTGTCGGGGGAATCCCCGATTGGTACATGCCAGCTTGTTGATCCTGTCGGCTGCAGGTAGACGACATCGATGAGTAGGAATCGGCACCTCGCAGTCGACATGCGCAAAGCCTACACCGCTGGGCCTTTTCCCGTTGCAGCCGGCGGGTAGGTGGAGGAGCATAGTGGTGACGTTCGAGGAGGTTTGCTCGCAAGGTCGTCATGAAATGGCACAACGTAGACATACGACGCTGGATTAGAGTTCGGCGTACCTGAATGGCAGGCTAGCTTTAATGTAACAACGTACGACCGGCCGTATTTGGACACTGCAAGTCGAGCAACGCGCTGGTAGGAGAAAGCGGAGATGCAAGAAGATGGAGTTCGGGAGCTTGCAACTCTAGACGGGCTCTGTGTAAGATGCGCCATGAGCTCGATCGGTTGTAGACGCCGAGGCGTGGCGGCCGTCAAGGTTGAGAGCAGGAAGTCTTTGCAGCCGCGGCGAAGCTATTGGTGGAATGTTAGGTAAGAATGGGAAGGTTGAAGGACGTTAGGTAACGCAGGCCAGGATTTGCTGTGGCTAGAGCATCATCAAGGTGAAGTTCCTCCTTGGCAGGGAGTGGCTGATCGAGGCCGTCACCTGACGTTGCTGCTCTTCGCCAACGGGCGGGAATTCGCAGGCGTCGGCGGCGTCAAGCTCCCAGCGTGCTGTTGTTGCGCTGGTCGGCGATGTCTGCGTGTGTGCAGACGGTGTGGTATGAAGCTGGCGGACGCCACCACCACTGGCAGCAGAAGCAGGGGCAGCCACGGCCACGTTGTGAATTGCGGAGAAGCGAAGCCGAAGTCGTCATTGCTGGCTGTCCGGTGTCCATTTCTCGTCCGTCTCTTGCTCTGTCTGGCGCGCCGGCTGCTGATGCTGCTGATTGATGAGGCCGGCCTGCTGCTGTACCACCGCGTGCTGAGGACGCTTCTTCCTTCTTACTGCTCCATCCCAACCCAGTCAATGCCAGTCATGACGCCTGTGACGCGCTACGGCTTCGTAGCCTCTGGCATTAGGTAACACCTTTTTCATCTCACTCCCAACAATCCAACAGCCTGCCTCAGCGCTCGCAACGTGGTGGACCGCTCCTCATCGTCGCCTGCTCTTACGCCATACACACCACCGATCCGGTGTTGTCCTTCTTGCCGGCCCGTCTGCGACTGCTGGCCCGGGGTTCACTCCTCCCCACCAACCGCACACCACTCTGCACTCTGCACTGCGTCCGCTCGGCTGTTATCAGCACGCACCTAGCAGCATGGGCCTCTCTCCTCCACCTCTCCTCTGCTCTCATCTCCCGCCCTGCTAACCTGCGCACCACCACCTCTCCTCGAGCTGCACAAGCAGCCGTCGTACGACTCGCGCGCAGTGCCGCCCACCGCCACTGTTCCCGCAGTCCCTTGCGCGACGCACTCTCATCTCGTTCCCGCCAGCGCCAATCTCGACGGCTCATAGCTAGATTTCGACCGTACCGGTGTACTACCGCTCCGGCTCGAGCCTTGTTCACGCCCATCGATCATCCGCATTACCCCACACGTCCTGATACTTTGGCTCATCAAAGATTTCTTCGATACCTTGGTATTGGACCTCCCGCTCGACACCTCTTCCCTCCCGGACTCTTCCCGACCAGGTCCCTGCCCCCGTCCATGCCGCTCTTGTGATGACATCGAAAGTGGTTGCGACTATTAACTCGACTGGCAGGCAGGCTGCTTCGTTCATCCGCGCTGCATCTGCTGTTGGCTGGCATGTGCGCGCCCAGGTGCGCAACAATGAGGGTCTCGTAGCCGAAGAGCTCGACACCCTGGACAATGTCGAGCTCATCGAAGGCGACCTGACTGGCCCCGACCGCTCACGCTTGCTGGCTCGACTCTTCACTGGCGCCAAGATTGCCTTCATCAACACCACTCACTGGGGAGATGAGGTTGCCATTGGTAGAGCATGCGCTGACGCTGCGAAGAAGGCTGGTGTCATGCACTATGTCTACTCGAGCATGCCAGACCACTCTACCTTTGGTGAAGACTGGAGAGCCTTGCCTATGTGGGCGACGAAATTCGCCATTGAAAACTACGTGAGGCAAATCGGCATCCCAGCAACCTTCATCTACACCGGCATCTACAACAACAACTTCACCAGTCTACAGTATCCCCTCTTCCAGATGGAGCTTCAGGATGACGGCAGCTTTGTTTGGCAAGCGCCTTTCCACCCTGATGACCCACTGCCATGGCTGGATGCTGAACATGACGTTGGGCCGGCACTTTTACAGATCTTCAAGATGGGTTCCAAACATTGGAAGGGACAGAGGTGAGTTTGACATGCACCACCCGCTAAATTACTCGACTAACCTGTTGTTCGCCAGGGTGACTATGGCTTTCGAAAAGTTGACGCCAATCCAAGTATGTGCTCGATTCTCGCGTGGTGTTGGCAGACCCGTCCGCTACATTCACGGGCCCATCAAGATCCAAGTATCGATACCGAGTGGATACCGAGAGCAACTCGAAATACTACAAGAAACACTTGGACAAAAGCGTGCGCCTTACTTTGGTCCTGATCTAGAGTATCCTCAAGAAGGCCGCAGCATATGGGAGGGCTACCGAGGCATCGAAGAGTACGCGCGTGAAGTCTTCCCGATTGAAGAGTACGCCAACGGCCTCACTTGGATGGAAGAGGATAGAGACATGTCGGATTATCCCACGCCCAGTGACTTTGGCGATGGCGCCGAAGGCACGAACGGCGAGGGTGGACGATCACGGCCGATGACGCCTGCTGGTTCCCGTGTTCCTCTTCACATTTCCGGAGCGTATACCCCTCGATCGCACCCTGAAGGCTTACACGCAGGTTTCTTTGTTGGCAGCTGCTAGATGCAGGTCACAGTGGGATCAATATTGGTGGCGCTAGGCGGATGTTTGCAGCATTTCACACAAGGAGCATCACGGTCACTGGGGGATGGGAGACAAAAGTTTGGAAGCGACAACAACACCTCAAAGGCAGGAGAGGAAGGAGCGTTCACACCGAGCAAGGGTTGTTCCCTTCGCCCTCTGTGCCACAAGATACCAACACCTGCATTACACTCTTCTACCAAAAACGTAGTCTAAATTCCAACACAGCAGCATCACATCCTCTGGTCATGTCCCGCCAAGTTCACCTCATCGCGTTGATATCAAGAACTGAGTCGGACCGACAAAGACCATCGGTGAGAAGAAAAGACGAGACGAGACGAAACGTTGGCACGAAAAAAGCTATGCATGTGAACGATCTGATAAAAACCCACCCGATATCAATCTCTCTCGTGAGGGAGGAGCCGGATTGGCCGGGCCGTTCTACCGGGGGCTCGGTTCTTTGGGAAGAGGAGTTCCACATGTTCGGAAGCACGAGACCGAGACATATGGGGAACATGCTTCTTGGCTTTGGGGGCGTAGGCGAGATGCGATGGGGAAGGGATTTGACTGACTAGAGTGGGAATGTATGGGTTGCTGATGTGAGTACACAGGAGATGATAATCGATCTATGCTATGATGTTACATACAGGACTTCAATGCTTTTTTGTGGGGGACGACGACGACGCCAGAACAAATGGCATTGTCCGTTTAGGACGCCTTCTTGGCCTTCTTCGAGGGACCGGGACCGTCGCTCATCCTCTTGCGAGTCTTGCCCTTGTCCTGCACCAGAGCGCGGATATCCACCGGCTCGCCCTCCGCCTCGTCGTCTTCTTCATCATCCTCATCATCGTCCTCGAAGTCGATGTCCGACATCTCCTCGATCTCCTGCGCCTGCGTAAAGAACTTGATCGCATTCGGCCACAACTCCTCGGCAATCCCAATCGCCAACTCCTCGCCCGCCTCGTGCACCTCGACATCCGAGTCGTCGTTCGCGGCGAACTTCTCCTCCTCATTCTCCTCCTCGTCCTCAGGCTCCTCGACCTTCTCACCCTTCTTCCTCCGCTCCATCCTCTCCCTATACTCCCTCTGCGCCGCCTCGCTCTCCTCCGCACTCACCCACCGCCGTCCACTCACCCACCCAAACCACGTAAAGAAACTCGTACTCGCCCCACCCCCCAAATGCTCCACCAACTTCCGCACCTTATCATACTCCACCCCCTCCTTCCTCAACATCTCCCCACCCTTCTTCCTGCTCTCCCACAGCCCCACCGCCGCATCCCCCAACCCCTCCGTCAAATCCCTCCCCTTCTTCCAATGCACCTTCACCGGCTCGCTGACCAGCCCCGTCCACCCGTCCTTCGCGCGGCGATACCAAAACTCCTTCTCCAACACCGTATCCTCGAAGTCCTCATTCTCCTTGAACTCAAACCGGATCTTCAAACTCCGCGGCGATGCGTCGTCCCCGCCGGCGTCGAGTTCCGGGCGTGTGACGCTGAGGTTCAGGAGGGACTCGCCGAAGATGCGCGAGTCGGAGGGTTGGACGAATTGGTCGATTTCCGGCGGGGCTTGTTCGAGGACGAGGGCCCAGAAGTTGGGGATTTTGGCGATGGCGGCCGCGCGTTTGGTGTAGAGGGGTTTGGTGAGGTCGTATTGTTTGCGCACTGGATGTCACAAGTCTGTCAGTGGTCTGAAGGTCGAATTGGAGGATTTTTTGGAGGTGGAGTGAAGCAACGTACTGATCTCGCTGTCGACTTCTTCGAATTCATCCTCGAGGAGCGCGAGGTCCTCGTAGGAGATTTGGGCGGCTTCTGCTTCGGCGGAGGCCATTCTGAGGAGAAGTCAGTCTGTTGTTGTTGCGGGAGGTGAAGAGAATGTTGGCTTCGAGGAAAAAAACCGTGTCGCACAAGCTCGAAGCTTGCTGGAGCTTGACGTCGTTAGGGGATCAGGGACCTGACTTAGCGCCGGGTCGGGTCGGAGATCTAGCGAAGGAAGGAGGCTGGGAGTTTGGGGAGGATGTGTTGTCTTCGTCATGATGGCTTAGGCTTCTTTCACTTTCATGCACGTTTCTCGACCTCTTAATCGTAAAGTGCGAAAGGACCAGATCTTCTCGTCCCAAGATATCGATTCTTAGAGGCCTGCATGCCATGAGCGAGCTACGAAAATGTTTGAGCTACCAATATGATTCTTCCAACAGAGCGCTCGTCATTCACGAGGCTACAGTCCCTCAAACTCACAGCTTCTGAGACCTAGTCGAGCGCGTGGTCCTCGGCGAAGCAGCCTGCACATTCTCCTCAGCACCAGCATCCTTCTGGAGGTCCTTCCACCACTTTCTCAACTCAGCGACACGCTGCCTCTCTTCCTCGCCCAACTCCACAGGCGGGCCTTTTGTCTCCTCCCTCGCACCAGAAGTCGCGGAGAAGCTCGCTCCACGCTTCCTCGTGACAGGAACGTGATTCTCAGTATCGGAGCCTTCGCCTTCATTCTCGGCAAAGCGCCACACGCACCACGCGCTGGAATCGGTGGAGATGAGGTAGGGATTGCGCTTGCGAGTTTTGACCACGAATGCACGCAAGAGGACTACGTCGCCGGCCTGGGCTTTTGGCAATGTGGAATGCCATGGTCGGAAGACCTCCACTCTGATGGAGTCGGCGGCAGGAAGGCTGGAGTCGGCGGCAGGAAGGCTGGAGTCGGTAATGCGGAAGATGGTGAAGTAATCTCTCGGACCACTCTTAGCACGCTCCGGTGCCTTCGTCCCATCCGTGACTACTGCAAGAACGTCAACTGTGTTGTCGGTCTGGTACTGGCTCGCTGGGCCGAGCTTCTCTTCCAGGTTCGAAAGAGGGATGAAGTAGGAAAGGGGCGTGGAGAACCCATGGCTTTTCTGGCGTTTGAGAGGTGTTGGCTTCTCTGCGACGGCGCTTGTCTCTTCTGCCGCAGTTTCAGTACGAGTAGAGCGTCGTGGAGAGAACCAGTCAGCAATTGCTGCAGGCACACGGCCGAGTTGGGTGGTGAAAGACTTCCTCGATGCAGTGGAAGTCTTTTGAGGAACAGCAAGCTGTGCGTCGGTCATCTCCTTATCTTGATCGCGGTCCATCTGCACCAGACTCTTCCTTGCCGACTGACGAGTACTAGCCTTTACTGGAGGAGTGACGGAGATTGTGTCCTCCATGTCCTCAGTCTCCTTGACGGCGTTGGCACTTTCAAGTTCACCCTTCGTACGGTGTGTCTGCTGTTTTGTCGACGCTTGCCGGCCACTTCGCTTAGCTGGTGTCGCGACTTCCATGTCTTGAGATAGCTTATCCGATGTCTGGCTTTCGACTTGCGGCTTCCTAGGCGAACGTCGAACAGGCGTCTTCTGAGTTGATGGGAACGAAGACTGTTGAGGTGAAGGCTGTGATGCGATGTCTCCAGACTCTTCCTCTTCCTCGCGCTCTGCAACCTTGTCAAGAGCCTCAGTGGGAGCGTGCGACTTCCTAGGTGAACGTCTCACGGGCGTCTGTTGGGTTGGGCTGAGAAGAGTATGGTTGGTGTCAAGCTGCACGCTTCGACGGCGCCGTTGCGAAGCTGTGACTTGAGCGTGCTGGCAGTCATGTGAAGTATCGACATCCACCTTCGCAGGCTCTTCAGCGTCTTCCTGTGTTTTCCGAGGTGATCGTCTCACATGTGTCTTCTTGGCCGGACTACCAAGAGCCTCGTTCGCAGCCCTCTGGCCTCGTCGCGTGCGTGGTGGCGTGGTAGGCTCCTGCGGTGTGACCCCTTGGTTGGCTTCCTCCACCACCACCTTCAGTTCGTCATTCGTTTTGGAGTCACCTTGGGTGAGCTGTGGCGTGGGTGGAAGCTCGTTCGGGACGCTGTGGTATGCAATCTGCGTCTCGAAGCCCTGCGACTCCACTCTATGCTGCGAATCTTCTGGACTGATTGGCAAAGCAGGGTGTGAAGCCTGCTCAGATCGTACTACCGTCTGTTGGTCAAGATTCTGGATTTCGTCCACCAGTTCAGTTTCGACGACCTCTTCAACCACTTCAACATTGTTCGGTACCGGCTCTTGCTCAAGTGCGATCTCCTCAGACAAGCGACGCTTCAGGCTTGAGTTGATCTGAGCGACTTCAGGTCGTTGCGTTTGTTCTGAGAAACTCGACACCTGGACACTGTCAGTTTCCATTTCTTCGATGCGTTGGAATGGCTTGGGCGCGTCTGGCTGCGCAGCATCAACGTCCATGGCCACACCATCCTGCAAATCCTCCTGAATGTGGATGGATTGACCGGGATCGATCGAAGGTCTATCCACCGTCTCGGCCATCTCGAGAGCAGGATCAAGAATCAGAGCGCCATCGTGTTGAGTGACTGTAAGCTCTTCGGGTGCTGTCTGGTCTGGCCAAGCGACAGGTGCAGACTCAATCTGTTGCTGTTCTTCGGCGAAGGACTGGACTTCAGTCGGAGGCAGATTATCACTGTTATCTGTGGCAACGGATGTCGCAGACTGGAAAGAGAAGTAGTGATACGGATCGTTGGCTGTAGCTGCCGCCTGCTGGGTCATCTGTGGCATTGCAGCACCTTCGAACTCCTGATTCTGAACTTGCTCGGCGAAGAATCCATCTGGTTGATTTCGACCCAACCATAGTCCATTCTCTTGGGACGTGTCGGCGATGATGGTTTCATACTCCTCCGCTATGGGCGTTGCAATCTCAGACCTATCAACGGTGGTCTGTGTGGTGTCCAACATGTCCGATTGCAGAGCGCTGCCCTGAGAGTCTTGAGTAACATGCCGAGAAGCACTTTGCGATGGCCGATCCGGAGGATGCAAACTCGGAGCAGGCATTCTCTGCTGAGTCAAACTTGGATAGGACGGCTCATCGTGTTCAGGCTCAAGCCTTGGATTCTGCTCTTCAGTTTTACCAACGACCTGCTTGGGTGCTTGTGGTGGTTGCTCATCTTCGTCAGAGCTGTCGCCGAGGTCGGCAACCGTTACCTGCGTAGGTCTAGGGGCGGAGCTGGATGGTGGCGATTGAGGCTCCTCGAGTCTCTCAGGAGCAATCGCTTCCCCAAGTTCCTGATTGATTGGAACCCCGTCAGGGACAGGATCCTCGTGAACGTCCTCCATCTCGACATCAATCTGGGGCGTTTCGTTGATAACTGGTGTTTCGGCCTGGTGAAAAGGCTTTTCCGTGGCGGTCTTGCTGGCTGGAGTCTGATCAGTACCACTGTGCTTTCCATGGTCTTTCTCTTGCTCGTCCGCGTGCACAGCTGACAGGAGCGAGCCATCATTGACATCAGTGGCCGGTAAGCTATCACCAGTCTCCTCAATGGCTTCAGCGGCTCCCGCATCCAGTGCCTCGAAGTTCTCAGTCTGTTTCTCCAATGCCGATGGGACTTGGTCCCTGAGATGGTCGGCGACATCTGAATCAGGTTGGGCAGCGACTTCGGGCATGTCCTGCTCTTGCTTCACGTCTGCATCGATGCCAGTGTCCTTGACTGGTATGCCTGCAGGTTCAAGCTTCTCTTTCGTGTCTAGAACTGATTGCGCGACAGGCATAGCTGGTGTGGGCGTCAGCGGTTGTTGCTGTCTGGGTAATTCGGGTGAAGGTGAAGCTCTGAATCCAAACAGACTGCTGAAAGTCTTCGCCATGATACGTTCCTTCTCAGACTGTGGCGTTGACTTTGGCTGGAAGGGAGTGTCATTAGCAGCTCCATCAAAGCCAAAGAGTCCAGGCGGTGGTCGTGTTGGTGTCTTCAACGTTTCTCGATTCTCTTTGCGGATTTCTTCTCTCGCTTCTGTCAACGATTCGAGTGCGTTTGCTGGTAATGAGAGTTTCGCCTCTGGGGTAGACTGCTTCTCCGTAGCAGCCGGCTTAGTCTCTTCGACTTCATTTTGACTTGCCATTTCTAGGCTGGCGACGGGCTCCTGCGGCGTCTCTGAGATCTCTACGACATCCTCCTCGACATCTTCCTCGACATCTTCCTCGCTTTCCTCCTCGTCCGATTCTTCGGATCCAGGTTCTTCGCCCATGTCATCAGGCTCTATGACTTCCTCAGCATCGTCCTCATGAAGTTGAGACGATTCGTCGTAGTAGCCTTCCTCCTGATGATCGACTCTGACTCGCCCGCTCTCGGTAACAGATGGGAATCTCCTGCGCATGTGGTCATAATACATATCTTCATCTTCCTCGGTATCGGACAGATACTCTGGAACGGTGTGTTGATCATGGTGCTGTACATCTGTGAACATGGATTGCTGTAAACCTGTGGTATCGATGTTGGGGCGTTGGTTGAATGAGTCCTCCTCGTCACGCACGATCTCTGCTGTGGATGCAAGACTCGCTGCTGGCGAAGAACTCAGTATTTGCGGATGGTCTGGTTGAGAGCCTGCTTGTACAACCTCGGGAACATCAGTGATGACGTCCAGAATTTCCTGGGCGATAGACTGCTCAGGTTGAGACTGCGTTCGTCTTTGGATTTCATTATGTCTGGCAGCATCAGCTGCTTCAACGAGGGCATCCAGAGCAGTGGGCCCGGTGGTCGAACTCAGAACTTGACTGCCAAATTGAATCTGCGAAGCATCTGTTGGGAAGGGTGACGGTAGTGGCAGAGCAGATGAAGGAACAGGATGCAGCTTGGGCGTCGAAGGGCCGTCGTCGTCAGCGTTTCCGCTCTGCTGGTTTTCTTCTGTCTGCAGGAAAGGAGGGTCCGAAGGTAAATGGAGTCGTGGCAATGGTGGTGGTGGCATGGTTTGAAGACCAGAGATTCGAGAAGGAGATTGACCAGTTTCTGCGAGCGGAGACTCAGCTGCTGATACGTTCTGCACCGCAGACTCTCCTAGCTGCTCTACAGCGGATCGATTATCCGGCTTGCTTGTGGCCTGGTCCTTTTCAGCATCAACCTCCATGACCGTGACGTCCTCCTTCTCAGGACTAGGTGTCCTCCCGGTGAGCTTCCACCGCTTCACGCCGCCAAAGGAGATCCTCTGCCTCTTCCTAGCACCAACATTGTCTTCAAGCTCCTTCTCCACGTCCGCAAAAGGGTCCCAAGACGTTTTGTCCGTTGACAGTCGCGATCTCTTCACAAACGCAGGACTGGAGTAGATTGGAGTAACATCGGCACCGCCCATACTCATCCGCATCCACAATGGCGCAGCCCTCACTGGAGTTGCATGGTTTCCATTTGCCATTAGCTGCTCAGGCTCCTCTGGGGGAGGGGTGGTCTCGTTGACCTGGATCCTCACATCACTCTCCTCTCCACTGGCTTTCTTCGACACACTCAAAGCCAACTGTCCCCCATACACGAGCTCCCCATCAACGCTCTTGCCAGGCGTAGCGACCCGCGTCTGCTCGCCCGCCCATTGCGCGCCTCCGAGCTCCAGTACCAGCTCATCACCAATTCCAATACGGCCTTTCGCAACGGCCTCTGCGCTAGCTCCTGTAAAGCGAACTCGCACCTGCCCTTTCTTATTGCGCAGGCGGAAGTCCGGGTCTGCGAGGAGCAGCGCACATTGCTTGGTGCTGGAGCTGTAGGGCCATAGCAGCGAGACGACAGCGCGGATGGATTTCGAAGCTGGCGGGGCCTCGGAGGGCGACAGGACGTTGATTGGGATGGTCGTCGCCTCCATCTTGGGTATGATTTCAATCGTCAGGTGAGTTCAGCATTTTCGTCCAGTACTCGTACACTCGTCGAGTGGTGGCGTGTTGGTGTCGTGTGGCCTTGTCAAAGTCCCGTCACCAATCGTTCGCGTTGTGGTACCGGTGGTCCGTGCATGTCCAGCATGACCTCAGCCAAACACTCAATCCTGCCTCCGCTCAATCACCTTCAACAACTCACAACGACTATGGCACTCGCCGCTGGAAAGGACCGTTTCGAAGCCTGCTGGCGAATTCAAGACTGCGGCTCCTGCATCAACGACAAGCATAGCTGTGGCTGGTGTCCCTTCAGTTCAACATGTGTGCCCGTATCTTCGCTGGTTGACCCAGTATCAAACGGAGCTGTCTGTCCCATGACTTCAGAGCGATTCGAATTGCGAACAAAAGCACTGGGTTGCGGATGCTCTACCACGACGCTGCTCAGCGTGATAGTTACTGTCTTCTCAACGATCGCAGCATTGGCACTACTCTTCGGCATTGGCTGGATTATCAAACGAGTCAACCCCTTCCTAGGCTCTGGAACGTACAAAGGGACCAAAATCGAGGTCAAGTCCGATGGGACTAGAGATGTACGACAATGGGAGAGAGACAACTGGCGCAAGTGGCTTTACCGAGCCTGGGCACGTCCGGACCTCAAACATCACAGCGAACAGCAGGAAGTGACTGAACGATCTCGATTACTTGGTTGAGCTACTTCTTCATCGAGTTCAATCCCTCCTTGATCGCCGCAGCTTGAGCCTTGACATCAATCCAAGCCCAAGGCGCGACAGGCTCAGCTACTGCCCAGATATCATCCACGACTTTGACAAGTTCTTCAGGCAACGATCCTTGATCACAAATCTTCAAATTTTCCTCAATCTGGCTCAGATGAGCAGCAGAAAATAACATTGCATCTCCAAGCTCTCCACGGAGCGCTGAGTGGTGGAGAACCCATCTCATGGCTACCGCATGACCAGTGAGGCCATGCTTCTGAGCAGCCTCGTGCACTTTCATGGCACTGCTCAACAGCTCGTCACGCAAATATGATGCTGAGTAGAATTTGCCAGCGAAGGTGGAGTTGGAGAAGCGGCCTTCTGGCAGGTTGATCGAGTCTTTCGTGACTTTGCCACTAAAGAGACCCGCGGCGGATGGACGGTTATCACAGTCAGTCACGTCGTTCTCGAGACCAAAGCCAATACTTACGAGTAAGCATAGAAAGCAATGCCGTACTTTCTGAGAACCGGCAAGAGCTCCTTCTCAGCCAGTCTCGCCACAGGGTTATACTGCCCCTGATAAACAGTCGGCTTGACGAATCCTGCACGAATCACATCAGCAAAAGACCATCTCGAAACAATCACACATCACATCTTCACCTCTCTTCTCCGCAAACTCCACAATCTCCTCCACCTCCCCAGGAGAATAATTACTCAACCCAAACCTCCTAAACCTCCCCTCCCTCCACGCCGCATCCATCGCCTCCACCGTCTCCTCAAACCGCACATCCACCGACCGCAACGTCAAATACATGACATCCACCTGCTCCACCCCGAGCGCCTTCAAACTCTCCTCAATACTCTTCCTCACATTCTCCTTCGAAAGAGCCTTTTCGATCAAGGAGTTGATTTTCGTGTCGATGGTCGCCCAGGCGGTTGTCCCAGACGAGGCGAGGAGTTCTTCCGAGCGCCCGAGGTGTTCGAGCGGGTAGGCGCGGGAGGTGTCGATTGTGGTGTGGTTGTAGGAGTGGAAGAGGGTGCATTGGGCTTTGACGGCGGCTGTGTCGGGAACGCGAGGGCCGCCGAATTGGCCTGCGCCGAGGATGATCTGTTGTTGTCAATGAGGGCCACTGTAGTCATTAGGATGGTGGTGGTATTATTACCTTGGGACGGTTCGAGAGGTCTGGTGCCATACTGGTAAGAACTACTCCTAAACGACCGATGAAAAATAGGAGAACAAGGATCCTTCAAATCGTGATGGACTGAGTACCTAATGGTGCTTCGATAACTGCCTTCTTCCGAACCGTAAAGCGCATTCCCGCCCCTTCTTATATATCCCATCCCCCAGAGCACCACCAATTCTCTCCACACATACCCATTTCCATTTCCATGCACCGAAACGGACCAAGCCTTACCCCTCTCAACCCCCGTCGCCGCCCTCGGATCCTTCGCCAAGTGCCTCCCATTCGCATCGTCTCTGCAATCGACAGACTGGCAAGACCCTCCCTTTTGCCTATTCAGGCGAAACCCCTCTCACCTATCCAATCGACAACCTCCCGGTAATGCAGTGGAACTGCCATGCCATGGATAAGTCAGCATTTCACATGCATGCGGGACGGGAACGGAATCCTTCTGACAGAGGATGGGCGCCGGGTCTTGGAGCTGCAGGAAACAGTACCGCAAGGTGTGCCGAAACGGGGAGACCTTGTCCGCGGGACACGAATCTTGATTTCCTGTCACTCGGAAGACGGGCGTGGACAAGACGAAGGAAGGAGAATCGAGCAACAAAACACCCAAAACGTTTCCAATTCTCAACATAGCTCATATCTCATTCCTTCCGCCAGCATCATTCATCCCTACCGCCCAAAAGTCCTCAACTCCCACCACCTCACGGGGATATAAGTAACCGCCGTGACAACCAGCGTAAACTCATTCGCCACATCCCCGCCGGAACTTCCAATCAACTTGCCCAGCGGTCCCACATACCACGTCTCCACCATGCCCATGACCCACGCGACGACGCCCAGCGCGAACGCCGTGCCCGCCGCGATGCCGAGCGGGAGGCGTTTGGGGTCGTTCCAGCCTTCGAGGTCGTAGTTGGCGAAGTTGCCTTTGCGGAAGAGGACGTGTTCGGTGAAGACGATGACGAAGTAGGAGGTGCACCAGTAGCCTGAACATTCCACACGGGTTAGCTTAACGTACACAATCGGATAGGGGAAGTGGGCGGGAGTACTGACCGAGCAAAGCAAGGAAGTTCTGCAAATAGGCATTCAACTTCTCCCTCCCAGCCAACGCCAACGCAATGATCACCCCAAAACACGCAATCGTCCAGATAAACCTCGGAATCTTGCTAAACGGCCGCGAAAACTGCTGGCAGGAAATCGCCGCGCTGTACGTGTTGATGATGTTCATGTTGATGCCGCTCAGAACCAACAAGACCAGAATAAACTTGGCGAATCCGTGCGGGTAGAGCATGGTGTCGATGAGGAAGCCGATGCCTTTGTTCTCGTACGTGTCTTTCCAGTCTGGACGGTTGTTGAAGGCCGAGGAGACGACGGCGCCGGCGGTCATGCCGATGGAGGTGGGGATTGCGATGCCGAAGGTCGTCATGAGGAAGACTTTGGTGCGGGACGTGTTGACGGCGTAGTGGACGTAGTAGTCGCTCGCGATGGTCGCCCAGGAGGCGGAGGATCCATACACGACAGCGAGGAGAGAGAGGACTTCGCCTGAGAGGTCTGCGCCGGTGAGTTTCGAGGGCGTGGTGTTGTCTGCGTAGCGTCCCGTCTCGCCGAAGATGATCATGAAGATGATGAAGTACACCAGCCAGGCATACTTCTCATAAACCAAAATCGCCCTCAAGCCCACGAAACTGACCGCGAGACTGCACACCGCGATGATGATGATTCCGGGAATAATACTGATCGCCCCATCAGAAACCCCCGTGAGAGCCAGTCCACCCGTGATACACCCCACAGCAGACCACCCAATCTGCTGCACGGTATTCAACGCCGCGACAATCTTATTTGGATACCACCCCATACTATACCGCCCAATCGAAATCTGCCGGAGTCCCGTCGCAGGGCCCATGGTCGCGTTGAAGCCACTGATCGCGCCGCCGAGGAGGGATGCAAAGATGATGATGAGGATCGACTGCTTCAGATCCAGCCCAAACTCATACCCGAGAAACCCCGTCGCGAAGCAAGAAACATTCATCGTCCCGCTCGCCCAGAGCAGCGCCATGTTCAGCTGCGAATGCCACGATACTGGCTTCTTGTCCTCGGGGCGTTTGCGGTCGATGGCTTCGCTCTCAACTCCAAGCTTCCTGTCGAGCAAGGCCTCGAAATCCCGGAGTTTGGACAGGATGCCATTGTCTTCACGGATCTGTTCGCCGTTGTATTCTTGCTTGGCATCGTCGTCGCGAGGAGACGAGCGTCCAGAAACCTGCGAATCGACATCGATGCGCGTAGCCGCGAGTTTCTCTTCCGTGGTGAGGGGACGCTGCGGCAGGCCGGCGGGGACGCTCGTGATGAGCTCCTCCGGCCGGCCGTGTTGGTTCTCTTCGTCCCAGCCGTTTCCCATCCTGACGATCCCTCGCAATCGATATTGTCCAGGGTAGGTGGAAAGCGGGTAGAGTGAAAGGAAAGAAAGAGGTGAAGTCCAAAAGACAGCTGAGTCGCGTGCCCACAGCCCACAGAAACCCAAAACCCCAGCAGGAAACGGCCACCACGAAAGACGGGACAATTTAAACGGAGTGGCGCGGCGGGCACCAACGACCAAAGAGGCAGCTCTGGGTGATGAATCGCTCACAAGGCGAAAGAGAAAAAGCTTATCTGCGAAGCTAAGATTATGCAAGCTATGCAGGGAAGATTGGGCGACGACGTGTGATTTGTCCACGCGCAGTTCTAGAACTCGGGGAGCGGCACGATATGCGCAGGCCAGACGGTTGTGTCATGTTGGTGTTGGCGGCGATGACCGAACTGCACTGTAGACCAATGTAACCATAAGATGGATTTGATGAAGACAGCGTCGTAGTCGTTTACTCCTCTACTGATAACGTATGGGTATAGTGCACTGTAAGACGGTATCTACCTGTACAGAGCCCGCCCTCCATCCAAGAATCCAATCCCAATCCCAATCACCAACCAACTCCTCGCTGAACGAATCAAAATCAAATCGTCGTATAGGATCCGCTCAAAAACTATCCATCTCTTCCCGTTGCCTCAGAATCTCCTTCGCAAGAGAATCCCCACCCTTACTGCTGAGGCTCATCCAGTGATGCGCGACACACATCGTGGTTGGATCGCAACGGTTGGGATCCTGGTTCTTGCGCCATTTGCTCTCGAGCTCTTCCTTGAAAACATCCCTGGTCCTGGCAAAGGGCGCGATGATTCGATCCATGAGCTCGGGATGCGTCAGGTACAGTGTAGCCAGCTCCCGCTGAGCGACGGGATCACCTTCCTTGGCGGTGATTTGAAGGAGGTATGCTGCGTCTGCCATGCTGTAGCGAGAGACTTCTTCGGCGGATGGGGTGCGACTCGGTGCTGCGAATGTCGCAGAGTCGCGTTGTTGTTGTGCGGTGGATGAGGATCGTCCATGGCCGCGGTTGTTGGAGTGGTAAGCGATGATGCTGTCCGCCGTCTCGACCATGATTGTGCGAGCTTCTTGCTTGAGTGATGTGATGGCTACTGCGGCGTTGCAGAATGCCTTGCCTTCGGGAGTGTTGTGTAGAATGGATGAAGGCAAAAGAGCAGCAATGTACTGCAGGTCTCTGAAGATGGTCGCCGGTCGAAGGGTGCTCTTGGAGAACACATTGCGAAAGCCTGCCACACTTGTTTCCGCAAGTCCGTTTGATCTTCGTTCTTGGACAAGTTGGCCCATCTCCGAGCTTGATCTCGCAAATGACAGTGAAGGGGACTCATTCGCGGCCTGTTCTGCCATGTACGGCACTAAGAGTCGATCAATGTCATACAGACAAGCAAGTTTCGTGGATGGGTTGCTGATCGCAGAGAACTTCTGTAACAGTGTCCTGAACGCGCTGTCGAAGCTGAAACGTGGAATCGTAGGTCGTGGTGGAGCACTTGAGTCCATAGTCGGGGTCTGAGACCCGATGCTGGCATGCACAGCGTACAGACCACGGAAATGTCGGTCCGTCAAATCACGTCCCAGTCCACTCCAATACGCATGATCAGTCTCGCTGCCCTCGTTGAACAGAGTCGATGTGAGATCACTGAGCACAAGACTGGTCGCCCGGTGTCTCAACCTCTCGAGAGACGGCTGATCAGCGATGGTAGATGGATTTGGTAGCTTCTGTGCTGCAGAGTCCAGCGCAGACTGTGTCTGAGAATCTCCAATACTTGTAGCACTTGATGGCGAGTCGACTTCGGTCATCGCAGGCGACCAGAACGGCATGGAGGATTTGCTGGCCAGAGTCGGACTTCGCGAGTCCAGGTAGTCGCGCGAGCTGGCATTGGACAAGGTATGCGATGCACTCGAGAGGCCATCAGTACTTCGAAGCTGGCTCGATAACGACAACATGCCATGCGAGCCCGAAAGACCTGCGAGGAGACTTGGCTTTCTTTGTGCAATTTGCTGCTGACGAAAGACGGCGTCCCTCGCGAATAGTGTGTTCTGCCAAAGGGTAGAACCTTCGGCCGGCGTTGCAACAATCTGGTCCACGCATTTGCGAATCTCCATACACAACTTGTGTAGTCGCTCTTCGCCTCTGCAAAGATTGTCGATGTTCTGACGATCCATCCAAAGCTGTGTCGACTTCGATTGATCATCACTGAGCTTATTTGGGCCTCCGTGATCAGGTTTGGCGCTGAGAATCTCCAGAATCTGTGCTTCTGTTTTGAGGTGCATGTTTGTGCTTGAAAGCTTCGTTGCACTCCAATGTCGCAGTGGAGGAGACAGTCGTGTCCGTGAGAGTCTCTTTGGCTTTCCCATCACACGCAGAGCCGACGCAATCGAGCGTGCCTCGTCATATGGTGCTGAAGTACGAACGTCAGCCACGTACCACATCTTGTCTCTCAGGCGTTCATGCTCGTCCAAGAGAGGCTTCAAAGATTCGTTGTGCAGCTGTTGCAAGGAGCTGAGGGTCCGAACCCAAGCCTCGCATGTATCTTCCAACTTCAGGGCTCGCTTGACTGACTTCCGCGCATTCAATTCAATCTCCCCCAGTAGATCACGGAGAGGGTGCATGTTAGCAGCACGGAAGATATGTGACTGGAAATCTTGATACTGCTGAAACCAAGAGTGCGCCTCAACGAAATTGCCACGATCTTCAGATTCTTGGATCGTTTCCTCGAAAAGTGTCTCCAAGTTGCTCTCGATCTCTTCGAGGGCATGTCGACCTGTGAGATTGGCTGTGGAATGTGATAACTCGCTGGCCTCTGTCCGCTGCAGGAGAACTTCCACCGCTCGCCTGCAGCTGGTACGCTCTTTGGAAAGACTCGTCAGAATTGTATCACCCGAAGGCGTCACAGATCCATCACGCAGGCCTTTGGAAAGTGAGGAAGCATGCGAGAGCTTGCTGCGCAATGTGCATAGAGTAGAATCGTTCCCACCGGCTGTGAGAACGTCCCAAATATCCTTTGTGGCTGATCGACCGGTAACAAGGTCCTCCAGCTCTAGGCATACTTCTCGCATATGGGCGGAATCCAAAGGTGATTCCTCGAGGTCCAAATTGGCAATGGCAGTCTCTACACTTCCAAAGCTCTGGGTGTCCTGTAAAGCTGGGCTAGACATTTCCGAGTGTAGCTCTAGACCCTTGGCTTGAGAGAAGAGAGAAAAGCCGGAAATCGACGAAGCAGATGATTGGAGACCGGACTTCAAATTGTCGCCGTCAGATGACACAGAAGCAGGCCGTCTCCGTGGGTATAGCGCGTTGAGAGTGGTAATGACATCTTTTGCGGAAATGGCCACGAATACGGCACTGTCCTGAGGTTTCACAGGCCTGGAGTTTGCGCATTTCGAAGGATTGCTTGCTCGAGAGCCTTGAAATCTCACCATGATGTTGTTTACGCGTTGCACAGTATCTGCTGCCGATGCGGTACCATGTCGCCTTTCCTGTTGTCAGCTTTGCACTTCCAAGCTTGAATCGCCGACTAACCATGAATATGCCACATCAAAAGCGGCTTTTTGTGCGCGGCTGGCAATCTCACGGAGAATGCGGTGGCGAGCGTTGTCGGAAAGGTAGTAATCGGTCAATAGACCATGCGACTTTCAGATGTCAGCAGCGGTTAAACTACAGCCAGGCTGTTTGCACTTACTTCAGGAACAGTGACAGCATTCGAGACAAACGAAGAGAACAGCCAGCGAACAAGGACAAATTGAGGAAACGCATGCTGGTGACCGGGAGAGCTGGCTAGCTTCGTCCATATGGCACGGCACATCTTCAGCGCACCTGGTGGCAGAACGCTTGGGCCTGTTTGATCTCCAAGTAGTTCAAGCAATGAGTCCGCAGCATTGGAATAGAACATCTCTGTGCGTTGCTCCTCCTCTGGGGATACATCTGATCGGCCTTCAATCCTGGCTCGAAACGTTGGCTTTGTGGGTTGCTCAAGTAGGAAAGCGCCATTCTGCAAGGTCTGAAGGATCCACACTTCAAGGCGGTCTTTTCCAGGCCATGGCATAGAAGACGACCAAATATCAAGCACAGCAGGTATCAGTCTCTCGCTTCCGGACTTTTGGTCGGAAACCAATTTGGCACACACGCAGGCCCAAATGTCCGTTGCGCGCTCATCTTCCTGCGGGTCGTTCCTGTTGAGGCCTCTACTTGCGAAAACCAGGGTCTCCAAAGGACTGCTGTATCCGTATGTGGAGAGTAAGTCCACCTGCGCATCAACGACAAATCCTAATGGTTTGGATGTCCTGGAGCTGATTCGTGGGCCGCCTCCAAGTATGGACTCGGATGCTCTGGTATTGGTTCTTTCCGGTAGCAAAGCGACCAGTTCCTTTGGTGACAAAGAAGCTAGACGATTAGCAATGAAAGATTCATCGTGTCTCAACTTTGAAAACAGATCCAGAACTGCGGTTCGTGAAGATGGCGAGAGGTCTCCCAGGAACGACGTAGTAGATCTTGAGGACTCAAGATCCCGGTCAGGCGTAGATGAAGTCTTCAGCGCCTCATCGCAGGCATCGTGAAAGGCATGAAGGAGATTGACAAAACTGTTCTTGTCCTCGGATCTTATACACTCAGCGAGGGTGTACTGAACAGAACGAGATAAGCGAACAAGGCGTGAAGTCCTAGCCGCGGCAATCTGGAGACAATGGAGATGGTTCTCAGCCTGGTGGCACCGGCGCTTGTGATATCTCTGAAGTCTGAGCAACTGGCTGATTTCCGATAATGGCGTCACCGGTCTCTGGTCCTCGTCTGATAATACTGGTGCCGGCGCCGGCGCACGTTGGGTAGATTCCATCATTGGTGGCAGTACCTTTCCAGTCGAAGCCGGGGGAAGAGTTACCTGGACATGGTGGGAAAGTGGCTCCTGCTGTGCCAGGCTCACAGGCTTGACGGCCATGTCTTGGGGAGGTGGAGCGGAGTGCGGGCGGGGAGGGGGGTTGAGAGGGAGGAGATATCGTGGCGTGCCATCCAGAGAAGAGATTCCGGGAGTCGACGACCTCGAGGCATGGTGGGAGGTCAGAGGTGACACGGCTGCAGGAGGTAACATGAATTAGCGGCGGTCGTTGACAGATGCCAGCATTACCAGCATTTGCCAGCTCAGCAGTACATATCCAGGGCCACCGGCTCAGGCTGTGATTGGGCAGCAAGACTACGGCAGGAAAGCAACGTACAGGCGAACAGCGAATCCTTTTGCTCGACATTACAGTCGTTTTCGAGGGCATCGAGCGGGCGTGGCGAGCCAGTGCCGAGCATAGCTTGACGACCGGCGGCGTGGTTGGACCGCGGTGGCTCAGGGCGAAGAGTCGTCTCGTGTCGCTACAGCATCATCATCGCCGCCGTCGCAATCTGCTGCACGAGAGCTGCTGTTCTGCTGCGGGCGGCTGGCGGCTGGCGTCGGCGCTGGGCCGGGTACAGGGCTGCAAGAATCCGCGCTGGGACTGCTCGACGTGGTACAGGCTGGTCGAGAGCGCGGAAGGTGCTGCTGCAGTTGTCGTTGTCGTCGTCGTCGTACGGATGCTGGTGCAAGACTGTCGCAGGGCAACCCGGCGGCGGCGGCGTGTTCAAATGCTCTCGTCGCTTTGGGCGTGGTGCAGCAGAGAGTCAGAGGGTGGGCAGCGTGCCCAATCACGTCCGCATCCTTCACCAACCACGGTGGGTCGTCGACGTGCATCAAGTGCTGCAGAAGCGTGAGGAGAACGCTGAGGCTATATCGGACCCCCTACCTGCAGCATCCCAAGCTTTCCCGCGAACTTTTCAGAATGCCTGCGTATATCTCCTGAAGCTGTCCAACTCTAAGCACTATACAAAGTCCATTCGAGGTCGCCTTGAGTGTGGTATTTCTTAGATTGCGCAGAAGTATAGAATTCTAGCCCTTTTCTTCCTTCGACTAGATGCATTCTAACCTCCAGTCTCATCCGGGGACACCCAGTTATGGTGGAAAGCAGTAGGGACAGAGGCGGCTCCTTAAGAATCTTGGGGGTCCGATATAGCTACGGGGCGTGAGAAGCAGCAGCTGTGCGTTGTGCGATGCCGCCGCTGCCGTGCCATGATTCGCTGGTGCTTTCGCTGGCGAACGGTCGCATGACACCGGCCCTCGCTATCCTCTTTGCGGCCATTCCACGCCTCACTCCCGTCACCTCACCACAGCACAAGAGTCTGTAGAATTCTCCCTCCTCACACCGATACCCAGACCGACTGCCGTGTTGCGACGACGGCTTCAGATCCCCCCATGCCGTGCCACGCCTTAGCTGCGGCGCACGTCGAATCCGGCTGTCCTGGTCATTCAGGTACCGTTTCCTGCGCTTGCCATTCGACATCGATCACGTGGGGCCCATTGATGTGCTGGCATCTTACACGAGAGCTCTCATCTCACAGCCAGGTCGGGCTGACATGGAGGCAAAGACTCTGGCAGAATTGCGGTCAAGCTTCGTCTGGTGGCAATGTGCAGCCTGCGACGCCCCAGTGGTTCGCCTTTGCACTTTAGCTTCTTGTCCACTGCCGGCCACTGTACAAGGCTGATTGTCCCAGGAGCATGGTGCACCAATCAGTCGGTGTGCGTCCATGGGATCCTATGCGCCGTGTCTCTCAACCTTCTATGCCGACGTAGGGGCCTCTGACGTGTGTTGCACCAGGCCCCAACTTTGAACCGCGGTAGACATTCCAGTTTGGCCAAGTATGGGTTCCTTGTGGCATTAAACTTGTCCTGAGGTCGATGGTAAGACGTACTCCTGACGGCGACGGGAGAAGAAACCTTCCCAGCCTCGCATGAACATCGGCGTGTGACCTACGTTAGTCAAGGTCTGTCGAACAGACGGAACCGTTCAGTGTGTGAATGTCACAGCATGTCTGGAAAAAGAGAATGCATGTGGTTGTAAGTCGACAGATTCGGCACACGCCTGGAAATATGAAGCAAAGAAGGAAGGAGCATCTTCCAAACTCCCCCGTCACAAAGAAAGAACACAAGGCAAGGAAAATCAGACCGCATCATCGTACCCAAGACGAAGCTGAGTGGCGTTTCTTCACTGCCATTACTACTGAGTTTCACCCTCCACAGGGCCTCTATCATTTAATTTCAATTCCAATTCCTAGCATCATGTTGGGTCTGTTCCGCCCATTTTCCTTTCCCTTTCCCTTCGCTCGTGCCGAACGCCTCTCATAAACGTCATGAAGCCCGTTCCCCAATCCCTTAAACATCAACAACCCCCATTATCCCTTTCGCATTCGCTCCCTACACAACCACCGCCTGCCCCTGCCCCTGATTCCCACCCCCACCCACAGCCTGCAAATATTGCAAAATCGAACAATCCCCACAACTCACCAACCGCTGCAAATCCCCCACCTGCGCCTGCAACTCCCGCACGCTCTCGAACGCCGCGTTCCGCTCCGCCTCCACTTCTTTGATATACGTCGCCGCCGTGGCGATAATCATCGCCTTGGACGGCAGCCTCGGCGGCAGCGCGGAATCCTCCACATCCGGGCTGCAGACGTACGCGTTTTTGAGGGAGGGCAGGGAGAGCCGCAGGGTTTCGATTTGCGTGTTGAGGTTGTCGCGGTAGCGGCGTTCGATTATGGTGTGTGGGATGCGGCGGTGCGGGCGGGTGGGACGCGGTGTGGGTCTCTCTTCGATGTGCGGGTGGGTGTGGTGTGTTAGGTTGGTGGGTATCCGGCCGGATTGGGAGTGTTCTGAGTCGGAGGAGGTGGTTATGGCTTGGGAGCCTGTGGAGGCCGGCGTTGGGGCGTAGATGGGGGAGATGTGGTTTTCGGGTGATTGTACTGAGGATTGAGGGGAGAGGGATTGTGTCGGGTTGATGGTGGTCGTCTTCATGGCGGTGGTGGCGCACGCAACGCCGGCTTTCTTGCACTCTTCTGGCACGATGCCGCTGAGGCACTGCAGTGATGGGAAGCAGTCGTTCGGAACGGTGGTGGTCGTTGTCGATGTCGTTGCCATTGGTGTTGGTCCCTCCTCCTCAAAGGTGTCAAAGTCGAAGTAGTCGTCCGTGATGGGTGGTTTGTCTCGATCGTTGGATCGGTATGGTATGGTGTTGTGGTATTCTCAATTGACTTTCTGATGTGTGGTCTGATATGATGTGAATAGGAAAGGGGGAAGGATTCCAGCCAGAAGATATATACAAAAGCTAAGCAAACATCCGTTTCACAAACGCACGACGAGCCCACAACGAACAGCAACTGGTTCATCCCTAAGTCTCGCGATCAGCTATTCTTCCCGGCATTGGCAAACGGGATGCTGCCGCGTGCCTGGCGTTCGTATATTTCCATCGGCGTGAAGACCGCACCGGTCCATCGCAGCGAAAACCGATTGGCTACAACGGCCTTAGTCACTCTTTATCGATTGATTAGGTCGCCGCCTTGACAAGGAATGTGGTGAGAGAGATCACGCCACGCACTTGTCTCGGCGGCAAAGGTGGTCGTCTGCGCGGGAAGGCGAGCTCCGCTGTCCGGGAGGTTTTCGTGCTTGGCGTGGTCGTGTCGCTATCGGGTTTCCATAGTCTTGGGTGCCGGAAAGAGGAGTTGGCTCGGGTTGTGCAGAGACCTTTGTCCTGCTGCAAGTTGTATATTGAAAGTGTGGGCGAAAAGTGGGAAAGGCGCAACGAAGAACGTACGACTTGACGCCTCGAGACGCAGCTCATATGTTCGATCGGGCAGCATCGATGGGGAGGTGGAGTTTGGAAGTGAGATATCTCTCGCCATTCTCCACTTGTTACAGTCGTGGCTGTTAGACAACAGCTGCAACAACAGTCCGAATGATGATGTGTATGGACTTACCGACGACTCTTCGATACCTCGATCAGGAAGACCTATCCGCGTTGCATACATTCTGATCCGCATCTCAGAAGCATGTAGACTCTCGATGGTCGGGTTCGTCGAACGATTGCTGTTTTGCACGCACTCCAAGTCTTGAAGAGATTCAGCGTTGCAGACGTCGTTCACAACAGTAGCGTTCATCAAGCACTCGTCCAAGATCTCGTTCCTTCTGTTGAGCACGGTGTCCACGTGTGTCGTGGAAGGTGCGTGTTGATATTGTTGGTTCCGCCTCGCTTCTGAAGTTTCAGACGTCGAGAAGACCACGAGAACGCAAACGCGTGCAATATTGTGGATGCTTTGTATGTCGACAGTCTTCTTTGAATGTCTCTCAGGTGTTGCATTCTTCCCAATGGCTCATGTTCAATTCATGAGGCGGTCCAGCTCTCCAGCACGGTGGTGGTTTGTCGAAGTACACCATCCATCTCGTTTCCACCTCCTCAGCAAGGTCCTCACAAGTGAAGACCATGGAGCCCTGTTGAATTTCGACTTCTCTAGATGAGCAGCTCCCAATGGGATTCATTGTCGTAAGGTCGCAAGTCTCTCATCTCGAGGAAGAGACAACAGCAACACAGAGCCTTCCAGAACGAATAAATCCAAAAACGCGGGGATAGCGCATCCCCAAATATGAGGTGCAGAGATAAACACAGCGGCTGTGCCTCATTTTCTCGCCCTCGCTTCTCACCCAGCCAAAAAAAAAGTGATATCACGCTCTGCCCATCTATCTCGTGACACCTGAGAACACCGCTTAGCTCCCGGCCTACCACAGCCCACGAGTTACTCAGGTCTAGTCCTCATCGAGCTTGAAGGTGAGCGGTACCCAGGGGTCGCTATAGGTGGTCGGTGTCGTTGAGAAGGCCGGGAGTAGGATAGCGAGGAGTCGCCTTGCTTGCTCAGGCTGTCAACGTCTTGGTAGCTGGTTCGCTTGGTGTCGTCGGTTGTTCGAACAGTGTGGTTATTGTGTGAGGATGACATGGTGTGTGTGATGTTTGGTGATTGGGGTATATGTAAAGAGCTGCTGGTTTGCTTGCTTTTCCAAAGGCCTGGAAGGCATGGTCGTGAGGAAAGAGCCAGCTAGCTTCGACAGGATGTCAAAGGCCATGATCGAGGAGGTAGGCCTCTCTTCATACAGGATTTCAATGGCACGTCTAGGAAAGCTCCCTCAGCAAGTTCAATCAACATATATCCATTACGTCTACTATGCATACCTCTCTCTACCCGTGTTCTATCAACACGCTCCCCATCTCCCCCTATCCCTCCCATCTTCTCATGCATGCAAATATCGTACAGTCCCGCTTCCCTCACCATCCATGCCACCCATTTTTGAAAATGCTCAACAAACAACATCCCAGTCCCGTCCCTTCTCCCATGGTGTCGCGGGCGCCTTTTAAACCGTGTCTGCTGTCGTCCCTAATGTAATTACAAGAAAAATTTGGTGTGTTGTCGGTTCGTCCGTGCATCATTCAAGAAGGCCAGCCACCGGGACTGTTCGCAATGGTGGCCTTCAGTCGTGCTCTCCCATCCTCTTCCGTTTGGCGTAGCAGGTCGAAGTCTTGTCCGTGTGCGTTCTCGTGCTCGTCAGCCACCAATGCATCCAGACTTTCACTTCGAAGCTGCTCCCATGACGTCGCCCGCTCGAACGCCCGCAAGTCGCCGGAATTCTAAGCCTTGCGCGACCGCGTGACTCGGCCATTGGGGGTATTGCCGCTGTCTTTGCCAGTGCTGTAGCCGTTCAAGCCGGTGTCTGCAGTACCGCTCAGTCGTCTCCTAACCTCCCTTACATCTGGCACCTGCTCATCCTTCATTTCCACGAGAGCCGAAGTCGCGCGGCCTCTACCCTTCTTGACTGGCTTCTTGTAGGTCGAAATGTAGAATCCGATGAAGAGGAAGAGGTATGAGGTGATGATGCCCATGCCGGCGAATGCGGCGAATTCCTCACCGGCGCAGATGCCGGCGGTTGGGAGCCAGGGGAAGTAGCGGGCGCTGAAGTAGGTGTAGGACGCGAAGTAGATGAAGCCGAGGTCAATGACGAACTGGATGATCTGGAGCATGGTGATGTACTTCTTCCACCAGATCTTGATGCCGCGCGCAGACTGGAAGTAGTACCAGTACATGACGACGTGGACGGTCAAGTTGAGGGTTATTGGAACCCATGACACCGCGGTGTGGCCCAAGAGCTGGGTGTAGCAAAGAAGAGCAGTCGCGCCGTGGTGGTAGGTGTGCAAGAAGGTGAGGGGCTTCTTCTTCAGGAAAAGGAAGACGGTATCGAGGAGTTCGAGGTATTTGGTGAGGTAGTTCAACTAGCGCAGAAGTCAGCTGCCTGGCACACTCTTCTGCAATCGCTGCTGATACTCACGTAGTACAGCACCACCAATGGCTGCGTCCAACCACCATTGTAGTGACAAATGGCATAAAACACTCCATTCCTCGTCAAAGTCGGAATCAACTGCTCCAAGAACAAGAGCAGCAACACGCCGCTAATGGCCGTCAAGTAAAAGTTGTGAATCTTGAACAACCCGTTCAGCTTCAGCGGCTGCTTATCCTTCATGAACTCGCGTCCGCCAAAGATGATGACATAGTATGAAATGAGGAACAGCGCCGTCTCCGCCATGGTCGCCATGGGGGTCTTGCCAGGCACGAAACGGAACTCTTCAGGCGAGTAGCCGCGCAGCGTCTCAAAGGCCTCGGAGAAGATGGGCCAGAGGGCGATGCCGAAGGGACGGTCCAGCGTGGGCACGCCATATTCCAGCCAGTCTGGTTGAGCCATTGTGTACGTATGCGTATTGTCTCAAGTCGTGGATGTGTTTGCGAGCAGGGAGAGAGTACGGGTATCCGGTTCAAATAGTCAAGGACGTCGGCGGATGGCACGGATATGGGCTGTCGCGTGTCTTGGGCAGTGTCGCAATCGTGCAGGCGCCGCGGGCAGCAGCTGAAGTGGGAGGTAGGTGGAAGCGCGTGCGTACGCGAAGGGCGGTGCTGAAGGAGTGACTGGAAGGCGCAATGGCACACGCTGCTGGTGTTGCAAGAAGTGAAGTCGAATAGGTGGCAGGTTGGGAAGCGGTCGTGGTTGTGTCAGGGGTCTTCTCACCAACACATTACCATTTGCCCGCTGCTCAATTTTCAGAGTAGGTAATCTCCGCGTATCCCGCGCCTCGTGATCGTTTCTGTCCATCTCACAAGGCGTTGCCAAGCTGCCAGCGGCTCCAGCTTTCGGCCCGGCCATCCATGTCGTTCCATTGCATTAAAACAACCAAAACGAAGACGACACAGTAACGGATGTTATTGGCATTCTTCAAGATTCATGTCTAGCTGTCTACCCGACGATTCCCGTATAGTGATAGTGGTCCATGCAAATCCTGAAATCGTGGTGATGGAGATGCGTCGTTTGCGCCCCCCAAAATGCAAACATGCTTCCGTCTCCGTACTCCCCGCCGATGACATGCAAGTGTGTGACCAGTCCCCAATCCTACCGTGCCCCGAATGACAAGTATCGCCCACCTTCTCCTCCGCTGAGTGGCCTCGGAGCGCCTCCTGATGCTTCTGCTGATTGTGGTCTTCGGCTGGCCGTGGCAGAGGCCCATCTAGAGCAAAAGTCAGCAGGATGAACATTGTCAAGTGTGAATGTAAGAGACGTACATTCTGACTCTCCTATCGTCACCAGCGCTGGCAAAGATCCCAGCGTTCGTAGGCTGCCACGCGACTGCGTTGACTGTGCCAGGGTGATGAGCGTCCAGCGCTGCAACCTGCGCGCCTGTCTGCCGTCTCCAGATGTAGACACGAGAATCTGATTGCCGTTAGCGTAAGAGCTGGATGTACTTGTAGAACATGACTTACCCTCACTTCCAGAGATAACAAAACTCTGCCCAGCGCCACCGAAATTGCTGCGGATGACGAACTCCTTCTGCGAGGCACCGTCGTATCTGCAGACCAGCTCGCCGGTCTCAGAGTCCAATGCGAGCACGCGACCTTCATTCATATTGACCAGCAAGAGATCGCCATCTGCAGAGAAGTTGATCGAGGTGAGCTTGTCTTCCATGGCCCAATCCGCGAGCTTGCAGTATCTGGCGGCTGGTTCAAGCGAGTACAGCATGATGCGATTGTCGATCGTCGTTGCCACCATTCTCGTCCCAGCAGTGTTCACGGAACAATCTGTGATGCGAAAGCTATTCGGCTGTTGGTCTTTCAGAGAATGATCCCACGGTGGGTCCCGCCATGAGTGAATTTCATTATTCCGCACGATGGAACTGCCACTGCTTGAACTCGGCGATCGCAGTGAATACAGACCTAATGGCCTTCGCGACCCCTGAGCGCCAACGACAAAGGTCTCGGAATCGGGTAGCCAGGCAGCAGTTGTGACGGGGTAGTCGAAATGATCGGCCGTTGCTACTCGCTGCCCGCTTTTCACGTTCACGACGACGAATTCGTTGTTTTGGCTGCACGATATGAGGTATTGGTCGTCAGGTGAGAAAGCAACATAGCAGACGCCACGGTTTTCGGGAGCACCTGCACTGCTTGAGCCACTGGCGAGTGGACTTCGCTCGTGTTCGCGGAATTCATGCTTCAGTCGCCATCGAGTAGTGTCGTAGACGCAGACGAGTCCATCTTTACCGGCGGTTGCTAGCATCGATCCATCGTGGCTAAACTCGAGGAACCATACTTCGTCAGAATGATTCCTTAGCTCCAGGAGTGTGTTCAATGGGAAGTCGTCTGCCGGGCATTCGTGGTCCGTATATAAGCTTGGTTGGAGTGTGGTGTTGTGGTAACGGCAGTTGAGTATCTGTTCTTCCTGTACCGACGATAGCAGGGTCGCAAGGCGATGTTCAGGTATCATCACTGATGGCGATATTGATCGTGAGATGTCTGAGAGGAGCAGGTGCCGACTTTGACCTTCGACGCCGTCCCAGTCCGCTTGAGTGCGAAGATCTGACTCTGTCGGACACATCACGAGACTGACAGCTGTTAGCCTGGTATCATGCAAAAGCTTCTTGATGCATACCTTGACAAAAAGTGCAGCCTGCCTACATCGCCTTTCAGTGGTGTCAGTTGAGTCCTCAGCACGGTAAGCGCCGCATTCAGGTCTCGCTGCTCCAACAACTCCAGGTACTTTTGTTGCCTGAGAACGAATTTGAGGTAGGTCGTATCTGCACCTTCTGCCAGCGGTAGGCCATTCCTAGCATACCCGTTCTGACTGCCGAACGAGTTCCTGCCTTCGCCGCTCTTTCGCCATGAGAGGCTATTCGAATGTCCATTGCCGACAGGCACCCCGCCGCCATCCAACTCTTCTGCACTATTTCCAAACAGTAATGACTCGGCCTCTTCCCATTCTCCATTCAGAACCGCATTCCTAAAAGCAGCCACTGATGGAATCTCCAACTCATAACCACTTTCTTTGGAAAGCTGCTGTGCCGCTCCTTGGTAGCCTAGATCGCTCAGACTTTGCAGTAGTATCCGTGTGACCTCTTCTCTGTCATGGCCAAAGAACGGCTCCTTATTCCTCACTGCTACCGCGCCTTCTGAATGTCCGTTCGTATGATAGCCATTTGTCTCGCTCTTGACGGAGCCATTCGTCTGAGGAGAGGAGCCGTTATGGGAGGAACCGTTCGTTGAAGGCCGTTGTTGCGATCTGTTGTGTTCGTTGGAGTTGTCAGGCCGCATAATCCCGTCGTCTTGAGCGCTGCTGGAGTCGTTCAATCCTCGGGCACGCTTCCGGGAGTGCTTACCGGAAGCTGTGGCCCTGCCTGAGGTGGATGGACCGTCTGGGTCGTGTGGATGAGATTCAGACGATCTTCGTCGTCGTTTGCGTGACCGATCGGTGGGTTCAACTACAGGATCGATGGCACGCTCGGAGTGGTTGCTCGCCTGAACCTCGGAGGTAGATAAAGAATGCTGAGGGGGTGGGATGGGGGCAGTAGATTCAGATGCTCGTGAGGGCTCCTGTGAAGGAGAGGACGTTGAGGATGCGTTTGGGCCGGCGGTAGTGATAGGAGGGGAGTTGGTGGGTGGGTTGTCGTGATCCAGCGCCGCGGTGGGCACGTCGTATGGTGGGGAGTCGTGACCAGTGCCCTCTGTGGCCTTACAAGGCCGAAGACATTGGTCTCACGCTATTTCGCAGCTGGGACACGGCCTCGCAGGTATTGTGCGTCCAGGCACGTCGTGAGTAGGCGGCGACAGTAGCAGAAAGCAGGCTGGCCGTCGAGCGTCGCTGAGATGCGGTCTGGTGTATGCCGAGAGCTGGCGCCTCGATGCCCGATGCTGGTTGGAGCTGTGATGCCGCTATTCAACTGCTGATGGGGGAAGCCGTAGTCTTATGGTGAGTTTCGTCGTCGACAATTTGTTGGGCAGTGGCGGACGGGGCGAGGTTCGTCGAGTCTCAGTAGTGCAGTAGGTTGGAGGAGCAGCAGCAGCAGCTCAGAGATGGCCGCCCAAGCTCGCAGGAGGACAATGACGCTACCTTCGGAAGCAGCAGCTGACAACTCGGGCACTCCCACAATCACCAACAACAACATCCACCTTTCACGCGTGATCATCTAATTGCATTAATGTTTGATGATCAATATTGATTGAAGTCCTTTTGCTTGCTTGAAAAGACACGTGAACGACTTGGTATACAGCCTGATATTGTGCCAACACAGTCCTCACGGAGCACGCAATCACGAAACCTCCCGTCACCGACCAGACTCTAGTCTCCGTAGTCTCGCGGGGTCACGATAAGGAGACGTCAACCAAGCCGACCGCATTTCGCTGTGCTGTCTGTGGGAGCCGTCTTCGCTCCTGCATCCCACCTTGATGACTGCACATTATTGGCCACGCGACCTTCTCCCACTGCCCTCACTGATACCGCCCAGCCTCGTGACAGGCAGCTCCTATCGGTGTTGGTCACTCGGGAGCGTGTTTCAAACCTTCTATCAAATCCTATTACGATTGAATTCGAACTGGACTTCCACTTGTTCACGACGTGAGCGAATCTGCCAGTCGCTTCATTCGAACAATGGATGCATTGAGAACATGTTGGACTGACATTATGGTTGCTGATTGTCAACGTATTTCCTACTACTGACAGCTCTTCGTAGTAAAGCGAACGTTATCAAGCGCCAGCCCATTATCCGCATCGACTACAGCTGATCCACCAGTGAGACTATACTGGATCACAGCAAACTGGATATCCGAGCACCCCTTTACCGCACCCGTGTACTGCACCGTCTCAGGATCCAAATTCGACGCTGGATTAAACTCGAACTGCTGCGAGCACACTTGCTGCGAAGTCGAGATCGTGTTGTCGGCGCCACGATATCCTACGAGTAGTTGATCAGCCATGCTCTGAGGAACGAGGAGATATCTTCAACTCACCAGTCACTTCAACCAGACATTGGGCCGGGATGCCAACCGCACCCTGTCCAAGATTGACAGCACAGCCAAAGTAAAAGTCCTGAAGCGTGAAAGACGTCACGGTACTATTGGCGTAATGCGTGCTCAGGAGCGGCGTGCCTCGCAACTCCGTCAAAGTAATGGTGACGGCATAGCTTGGAAGAGGGTGAGCACAGGGTTCAACACGAATCTCCGTCCGAGTCGTACAACACTCACTTGATGGGAGTCTTCGGCTCAAGAGCCGGCAGAGGGACGCCAACGTCGTCGGTGTTGGCTACGATGAAGCTCTGCCAGTAGAGGCCCTTGTAACCGACCGGGATTTCAGGGCCCGGAAGGACTGAGTCGTTTGGCAACTCGTCGAACTGAAAACTGTCAGTTTGGGGTCGCTCTCGTCTGTGCCCTCTTGCGATCAACTCACATTGGCCTGTTGCTGAGTCGTTTTGCAGTTCGGTGAAGCCGGCACCGCAGATACCACAAGTGCCAACAAGGCTACAACGCCGAGTCTTGCAATAGTGAAAGACATCCTGTCTGAGAACCACTGACAACCTCAGCAAAAACACCCGAGGAGGCATGTTGACAATGTAGACTTGCCAGCTTTTGTACATCATGACTTCTGCACAGCTCTCGCAACCTTCGCTTGATTGTAATCAGCTTGAATCCTAGCGAGAGCCTATTAGGAAGGCAGACAAAGACGTCCTATTGGAACAATGTATGCGCCTATGCAAGAGAAGCGTCCACGACAGTCCTTGGTTGGACCTCGAATGACTTCTGTGCCGTGTTGCTAGCTAAATGCAGACAAATCGAGAATGCGGCAGTTAGCACTTGTCGACCACATGCAGTACTGACTTTCGAACAACACCACTGGCTCTGTGAACGTCTCGAACAGGATACACCTGCGAGGGCTGAACGCACAGATGGTCATCCTTGACACAGGCTGTAGGGTATAACAGGCCCGAGATCTTCACCTCTCAATTGAATACCTCTCCCCGGGCTATACCTGCGCCTCAACTCGCTTCCAAAACTGCCTTCGAAACCCTTAAAAGCCCACCTCGAGCTCATAACTTCCCGAACGAATTTGAAAGCTCTTCGTCGGGGAAGGCTGTCACAAAGCCCGAGGCGGTTGTCGAGCCAGACCAGCATCGGTTCGTAGGTCGTTTCATCGCAGGCATTTACTCTTGCTGTCCCCCTAGTAATCGAATATCTAGAGCATGTACCTTACGACGGGACGCTCTTCACCACATACCACTGCCTGGGTAAAAGAGCCCTCGATTGAGAGTTCTGCGAACATCGATTCACGTCCGTATCATCGCCAAAGGACCTGGCCGAACTGTCCCTTTCCTTCGACCTGTGTTGCAAATGCTCGATACAGCTCAGACAATGGACACACAATGGGTCAAGAGAGTTCCTGGATTTGCAAATATCGGTATAGCAGACCGAAGAAGAAGGCGCTGCATTGGTCTCCGGGACGATACGTTCACTGATAGACAGCCAGGACTTCAAATGTTCATGGTCTTCTCGGAGGTTATGTGACTTTTCGTAGTGGACCCTGCAAGCTCTACTCACCGTATATGCTCAGAGCAGTTCGTCGAAGCCGCCGAAACTACACACAGTCGACAGGCATTGCAAGCTTCGGAATTGACATGCCCATTTGGTGAATGTCGATGTAAGAAAGACGGTCGATGGAAGTCGTCGAACACGAAAGGCAGAATGACACAGCGTAAACTCTAAATTCCGACCAGAAGCTGGGGCCGAAACGTCAGTGAATCCACCGCCTCCCATCTTCGCCTCCTGCTCTCCACTTACCAGGCATCAAAGTGCTCCTTCGTGGCAACACGACTTGGCACATGCGGTGTTTTGATACGCAAGAGATTCATGAAGAAGTCGATACCATTTACAGAGGTCAAGTAGATCTTTCACTCTAATTTTCTTTCTTCAACCACATCATGTCCGAGCTGCAATACTACTTGACCCCCAAGCGAGCAATCGAACCGATATACCCAAAAGGGAACGCTTTCTGGCGAGGCAATGATAGGGTGAGCTCTGGAACCAAAGTTTCTTCAAACATATTCACAGTGCTGATACCTTTTCCCAGTTCCTCATCAAAGGCATCAACTACTTCGACCGCAAATCCAAAGATGGAATAAGCAAACCGACGGTTCATGACCCCAGGATCGATATTCTCACAGAGGAGTACCTCCCAAATCTACGCCGGGACATCGAGGTCTTCCAGGAACTCGGGCTCAACACAGTCGCAGTGTCCTCTCTGGATCCCTCGAGATCTCACGACGCAGCGGTCAGATTGCTCGCAGAAGCAGGCTTCTACGTCCTCGTCAAGATCAGCGAGGATATTCGTGGTCCGGAACTGCCCAGGAACAATGGCTCGTTCGACTCCGACTTCGACACTCAAGAGTACTACACCCTCGACCCCATCACAGCCTCCCTGAAACTCGTCGACGAACTCGCAGACCATCCGAACGTTCTGGGCATCATGGTCAGCGGCGACAGCCTCAGATACACAAGCACGACCAAAATTGCCGAAGTAATCCACGCCCACATCAGGGACATCAAAGCCTTCCTCCGACAGCGTTGTGGTCGCCAAATCCCTATCGGCGTGACCAACTCCGAGCTCCTGATGCTACGAGCGCCCGCCCTGAAGTACTTCACCGCCGGCTCACCTTCCGACCGAATCGATTTCTTCGCGCCGGACTCCTGGAGCTGGGCGCATAAATCCTCATTCCAAATCTCCGGGTGGAAGAACGTGGTGAAGGTGATGAGTGAGGTGCCTGTGCCGATGTTCCTGCGGCAGTATGGGAGTTACGTGGGGAAGGAGAGGATCTGGGAGGAAGTGGAATGTCTCTATTCGAGAGATATGACAGGTGTGTTTAGTGGGGGGTGTTTGTATACGTTTTGTGATCCGGGGCATAGTGATTACGGGATCGTGGAGGTTGGTGAAGATGATGTGGTGAGGAGGAAGCCGGAATTTGAGACGTTGAAGCAGAGGTTTCGGACTGTGAACTCGAGGTTGGAAGAGGAGGTCTTTGAGGAGGCTGTGGGTGATTATGAAGGTTGGCGGGGCGAGTTTCCGGAGACTAAAGAGAATCGGTGGATGGCGACGGGAAACATGCCCCAATTTCCTGGCGATTGGGGCGAAGTTGTGTCGAAGATCCAAAGCGAGATGACGGTGCGCATGCTGGGCGAGGAGGTATCGCATTTGCTGATACAAAAGTGATCAGCCGCTCAGGACCAGGGAGTGCCGTACATCCACCAATGTGACCGTCCCTGAACGGTGTTCTCTCAAGTCGCCGTCGATGCTATTTGCAGGGGCGAGCAGCATCTACAAGGAAACTTCATTTGCTCGACGATTGTGGGAGATTTGGGAATATAAGAAGCCTGAGGCCAACATTCACGCCCACCCCCACGGCCCGATCCAGCTCCACTCCCCGCAAAACCACACCCGGGCCTAAACCAAATCCAGACGTTTCCGCACCCGAGGTCTTGACACCCGAGGGCAGAGTCGCGAGCTTGCTCCTCACTCCTCATCATCAAAAGGGCATGATATGCTTTATTGTTCGTTGCCCAATGTAGGTACCTTGTAAGTCGTCGTGTGCTGCGATTGTACACACCTATCTCTATTCTCTTCTCCTGCAAACGTCGTGTCTGCTACAGCCTCGTGTTCGACAATTCCTAGGAGCAGGATTGTATTGTCTGTCAGGCAAGATGCAATCCCCTCCATTGACAGGTCTCCGGGTGCTGGAGT
The DNA here is from genome assembly GCF_010093935.1 of Zasmidium cellare ATCC 36951. Classification (NCBI taxonomy): domain Eukaryota; kingdom Fungi; phylum Ascomycota; class Dothideomycetes; order Mycosphaerellales; family Mycosphaerellaceae; genus Zasmidium; species Zasmidium cellare. The sequence continues at coordinate 647,154 of NW_022986963.1, forward strand.
TTGCTGGATTGGCACCAGGTAAAAGCAATCCCTATATCCCCAATAGCCGACAGAACATCCAAACTCACTCTTGCAAATCAGGACCCTACGCCGGCCTCCTCTGCGCAGACTACGGCGCCCACGTCCTCCGCGTCGACCGCGCCCACCCCCAAGCCTACACCTCCTCCCCACCGCCCCCGACCCCGGACGCCCTAACCCGCCATAAATCCTCTATAACCGTAAACACCAAAAACCCGCAAGGAATCGCGCTGATCAAATCCCTCGTCCAAAATGTCGACATCGTCATCGACCCCTTCCGGCCCGGCGTGTTGGAGAAGATGGGCCTCGACCCGCAGAAAGTGCTGCTGAGACTGAACCCGCGCGTGATTGTGGCGAGAATGACGGGGTTCAGGAGGGATGGGAAGTATAAGGATATGGCGGGGCATGATATCAATTATATTGCGGTTTCCGGGGTGTTGGGCATGTTGGGCAGGGAGAATGAGAAGCCGTATCCGCCAGGGAATATCGTGGGGGATTTTGCGGGCGGAGGGGCGGTGTGCTTTATGGGGATTGTGTTGGCATTGCTGTCGAGGGAGAGGACGGGGTATGGGCAGGTTGTGGAGGCGAATATGGTGGATGGGTCTGCACATTTGGCGACCATGCCACGCTTCAGTACCAAGACTCCTATGTGGAACGCGCCGAGAGGGAGGAACACTCTTGATGGTGGAGCGCCGTACTACGGCACCTACGAGACCAAGGATGGGAAGTACGTGGCTGTAGGTGCTTTGGAGCCGCAGTTCTACGCTGCTTTGCTCAAAGGTCTCGAGATCAATCCGAACAACACTCGATGGCCGGAGAATCGCCTGGATAAGCAGACCTGGAAAGATCAAAGGAATGCCTTCACCAAGCTGTTCAAGCAGAAGACCCGCAACGAGTGGGAGGATATCTTCGACGGCACGGATGCTTGCGTGACGCCAGTCCTATCTCAGGCGGAGCTGGAGGAAAGTGGTTTTGACCAGCGTCCGATTGTTACGTTGAAGGCATCGCCGGGCCTTGCCATTTCCGATGGCGAAGCTGACAGCAGACCGCCTGAGACGGGACAAGGCATTGGTGTCGAGGGCGCGGGCTGGAATACTGATGGACTCAGGCCCGGTGAGGGAGGTGAGGAAATTTTGTCGAAATGGATGGGTTGGTCGAAAGGAAGACACTATCAGGTCAAAGAGGGTGGCGCTGAGCTTGTTGACAAGGCTGATAGGCCAAAACTGTGAGGTAGCTGACTCCGTATCGATGTGTTCAGAGCGTTCAAGTTTGAGCTCGTTTGCAATCCAGCATTACTGAGGTTGTCTCCCAGTGTCAGACGGCCTGTTGAAGGATCTATTACCGAAGCACCGTAGACCAAGTTGGCGGCCTTCTCATCCTTGCTTCCACTGGGATCAGGCCAACCATGGGCTCGGGTGCGGCCTCGATGCCTAATCAGTTGGCTGGGTCAATATCGAATTTTGAGTTCGATGGAGCTTTCGACGTCACCTGGAAATTAGCAACAACATCAATGCGAGGCACCAACGTGGGTTTGATTCCACTACTGCAAGCCGACCTCAACGTTGGTCAAGCTCGTTGTTACTGCCCAACATGTGAGAACGTCGATCGCACAGCTTTTGCATAGCCAGGCGGATTATTCGCGGCCCAGATGCCGGTCTCACATGCCTGCTGCAAACGATGCTCGTGCGGATGCTTGGATTGTCAATGCTTCATGACTGCCGAAGACGATTCACTCGCCATCGCGAGACGGTTGCTGTTGGCCTGCCGCATTGATCATCTTAGCGACATTACTTCACGCCACGCGACGCCAACCACGAGGGAGCTGGAACGGCACAGTGGTCCGATCCGTAAAGGGCCGCCACGGCAAACGGCTCGGTTGGGTGGTCCAGCGACCAGTTTGAACGACGCACTTCAGACCAGGAAGGGTGAGGGGCATCATCAAGTGCAATCTGCGAACAGTGCACTGCAACAGAGTGGTCGCGTGTGGACATGACGACTGCTCTGTGGTGGCAAAGGCTTTCAAAGCGGCGTGCGGGTTGACGCCTCCCGCAGGAGTGCATGCAGGCAGGATGGGGTGCAGATAGCGATCACCAGGCGTACCAGAAGAATCTTGCAGCGAAGGAAGTATTGAACAGAGGCACTGATAGGATCTCCTGCTCGTCCAGGCGAGCATCCGCGGGAAAAGGATCGCTAAAAGACCGGCTTGACTGTTTGAGGTGAGGCGAAGGAGAGAAGGATGCAAAAGGGCAACTTGTGCATCAAGAGGCTGAAGACGGCTCATGTCGAGTCATGGAGAGCGCAAGGTCAAGCGCATTAGGTTGTTTGTTGGGAGAGAAGTGCTGCCGATGTGTAGCCTTGCCATGATGATGTTTCATGACATCGAAGAGAAAAGAGAAAAGGAGAATAGAATAATAAGTGAAGTCGAATGAGCGTCTCACCAACAAGCTCAAGGTTGTGCGTCCCTGCCTCGACCACGTTTTCCACAGATCCCTGGGCAGGCACGTTGCGATCTCCTTGAGCGGCCCCGTTGTCATTGGTGATTGATTCTGGGGCAGGTGCTAACTCGACGGTGGTGAAGTGCCTTCCATCGCTCGTCGCCGACTCTCCTCCCTTTCCCCTTCACCCACACCACCACACAAACACGTCGCGAAACCGCCCATCGTCCACCACCAGAAAACCACATGCCCCCGCACGCCCGTGTTTCTCACTCCAAAACGGCATTCCGGAATTCCAGGACCCCGCAGCCCAGCGCGCGACGGCCAACCACATCCAAGCTCTTGATAGGGCAACATGGGTCTCTTCTCGAGAAAAAGCAAAGCTGCCTCTTCCAACGCCGAAGCTCTCTCTGCCCACGGCTCCTCCAAGAACTCACACTCCAACATGCAGCGCGCCAACAGCAGTACCTCGCAGAATGCCCCTGTGCCACAGATCCCGCTGCCAAAGGCTCCTGATCCGAACATCGACCCGGCCGCTTATCTGCGCAGCATCTATGCCGTGAGGGAGCGAAGCAAGCTTGTGCTGGAGAAGGCGAAGAGGAATCAGCTGCGTCATTTCAATGTCGACATGTCCAAATTCTCCGACACGGCGCAGTATGTGGTATCGATCATCAAGGTATGTCTAGTAGATTGTGTAGTGGGGGTAAACAATGCTGAATGATTCCACAGCGAGATTTCGCCCCGAATTACCATGAGATCCCACCTCACGGCAGATGGCAGCATTTCGAGATTGGCGGCCGACCCAGAGTAGACCAGCTCATGCAAACCTGGCCAAGCACCGTCGACAGTCAAGAACGAACCCGGCGACTGATCGATCTCTTCCTCGTGTCTGTCCTTCTAGATGCTGGCGCGGGCACGAAATGGCAGTACAAGTCGAAAGAAAGCGGCAAGGTCTTCAGACGGAGCGAGGGCTTGGCAGTCGCGAGTTTGGAGATGTTTAAGACCGGTCTCTTTTCAAGCAACGAAGAGCAGCCATTTCAAGTCGACAGCGAGGGATTGAAAAAGCTCACGACCGAGAAGATGGCCAAGGGCCTGCAAGTGACTGACGACAACCCAATCGATGGCCTTGAAGGACGAACGAGCCTACTCATCAGACTTGGGGACGCTCTGACGAACCGCGAGATCTTTGGCCTTGAAGCCCGACCTGGCAACATGCTCGACTATCTTCTCGCACATCCGTCTACACAAGCGACTTCGATACCGATCATCCCTCTTCCCACCTTCTGGGACACGCTCATGAACGGACTTGTGACTATCTGGCCAGCGACACGAACTCAAATCGATGGAGTGCCACTTGGGGATGCCTGGCCGTGCGGATCCATGCCGTCTCATCCGAATAGCCCTTGGGAGAACATTGTGCCATTCCACAAGCTCACGCAATGGCTCACATACTCACTCATGGTCCCTATGCAGAAGCTTGCGAATGTTCACTTTGTCGGCGTGGAACTCATGACCGGTCTACCTGAGTATCGAAATGGTGGTTTGCTTGTCGACACTGGACTCCTGACACTGAAACCGGACGATGCTAAGAGGGGCTTGGAACAGTATCAGATGAATGCGACGAGACAGGGACAGCCCAATGTGGAAGTTGTGCCTCTTTTCACCGCCGACGACGATGTGATTGTTGAGTGGAGAGCATGTACTGTGGGATTCCTTGACGAGCTGCTTGCTGAAGTCAACACATTGCTGGGACTTTCTGGAGATGATAAGCTGAGCTTGGCCCAAATGCTGGAGGCAGGATCGTGGAAGGTATGTGTGGTCATGAAGTATGCGGCTGATCTTATTGCTGACTATCTTGCAGGGCGGACGAGAAATCGCCGAAGTCTCCAGACCAAACACCAAAGAGCCGCCCATCATGATCTTATCCGACGGCACAGTATTCTAGGAGAGCTGCATGCTCGAAGGATGGGACGATGAGCCTCCATCCTGGAATGAAGGCACATTTGACTCCAAGACCTGGAGTCGGCAGAATTCCGTATCGGAACAAGGCTTCCACGAAGGTCGGCGGAGCAGTGGAGGCAGCCGAAGCAAGTTTGGCTCTTCGCACGGCATTCATCCACTGAGGTCGAATCCAGTTCGAACCGCGACAAGCACGAGTGGGACTTTTCACACTAGCCACTCGACGCCTGAAGAGGGTTGAAGAAAGGACAGGAGGCAAAAGCACACAGTACATTGACATGAATTGAACGGCTGTTTAGTAGGGACAGGCTGTGGCTAAGAAATAGTAGCCCTGCCGCCTATGGTAATGTGAGACGGCCGAGATGCCACGATAGAGGCGTGTGCTTCGTCTTGAGATACATAGATAGATGGGATAGATGTCCAAAATAACTTGTTACAAGACCATCCAGATCCCTCACTGCGTATGATAATACATCTTTGTTCCCCCATTCCAGCCAGCACTCTGCCATGGCCAGACTTGGCGTGATCCAGGTATTGTACAGCATGTACATCATACATACAAAACATTAGCGTATACATTACCATTACCATTACCAATACCCATCAACTCAACTCAACTCATATCATACCATGAAGTCGAAAGCTCTCACCCCATTGACGCCCTCACTAAACGCCCTTAAAGGCGGTCCAAACGCCGTCCTCTCCACCGCCACCGAAGACCTCCCCACCACCGCTCCTCCCCTCGGAGGAGGCGACTCATCCCGCAACACAATCGGACAAGATGTGCGTCGTGGCTCAGCTTTCAAAGCCGTCGGTTGAGAAGGTAGACCCTGCCACATTGTTAGTATCAACCCTCAGGTGTAGATAAGCAAGGTAAGGGAGGGAGGGGCATACCACAACACTCATCCTCATCCGCCCCTCGTGTCGACCCAAGGGACTTATTCCTCCCCCTCCGACTTTGCCGCGAGCTTTGAGAGCTTTCTCGCGCAGAGCCTCTAGATCCCTCCACCGCCCTTTCGTGGGTTTGCCGGCTCCCACTTTTCCGCGCGTCAAAGAACCCATCCACGGCGGACCACGCGCGCGACGTTATGGCGGGACGAGTCCGCGTGGTGGCGAGTGTGGAGAGACAGATTTCCGCGGCGTCGAACTCGACACTCTTGTCGGGTTTGAAGAGGAAGGACCACGGGGCGAGGGCCGGGTCGGAGTGCAGCGCGCGGCGGGCTTCGAGGAGGGAGGTGCTCGCGAGGAGGGTCTGTTCTGCGAATCTGCCTCCGGGGGATGAAGGGGTGGTGGTGGGGGTTTGGTTCAGGAAGAAGAGTTTGAGCGTCAGGCCTGCGACGGTGGCTTTGGAGGCGAGCATCGCGAGCGTGCAGACCGGCGAGCGGGAGAGGCAGATGCAGTGGCGGAAATACTTGTCCTCGAGGGTTTTTTGGAGGGAGTCGATGATGGAGAGTTTGCCTTCGAGGGATAGGGGCGGGAAATTGTTTTCTTCCGCGAAGGTGGGGGAGTAGAGGATCGTGCGGATGTAGTAGGTTGTTTCGAAGCGGAGGAGGGGGGCGAACATGTCGGGGGCGTGGCGCTGTGGTTGGTGAGTGGGTGGGTGGTGGAAGGCGGTGTCTTGGATCGATGCTGGGAAGGAGGTGGTGGTCTGTCGTTCGTAGATTAGGGGGTCTGTGGAGTTTGTTTCGGCCGTGAGGGCGTCGAGGGTGCAGATGTGCCACCAGAGACGGCGGCGGTATTCAGCTTCCTGGAAGGGAACGTCTTGGGGATCTGGGTCGTGGTGGAGTTTTAGTTTGTAGGCTAGGCGGACGAGGATGGCGGTTAGGGACCAGACGTAGGTCTGGTCGAGCACTTTGGACCCGATGGTTAGGTAGATTGTGAGGGCTTGGAGGGATGTGATGGTGGGTGTGGCGAGGAAGCGGACTTTGGCGAGGCAGGTTTCGAAGGAGTGTTGGTAGATTTTGGTGAGGGAGCCGAGAGCCGTGTGTTTTGGTGAGTGGGCTTTGGAGATGTCCTGGCTGATGGAGGAGGCGAAGCAGATGGCCCATTTGAGAGCTCTGGCATCTTGAGATGCGTCTTCAAGTTCGTTCGCCTGTGGCAGGAAGAGGTGCTGAATTGAAGGGAGGTGAACAATCTTGAGCAGCGGGTCGATGACTTCGACGTAATGCTTCCAAACAGCTTTGGTCCTCTCCGGTGCAGGATCTCTATGCTTTGAGTCGAGCACGCTGAACTTCAGCGCGAACGGGAGGCTGACGCTTGATGTTGGCGAATGCTGGCCATCAGACGAGGTCGAGGAGTATTCTGAAAGGCTGTCTGTACTGCTGTTCGAGCTTGGCGGCCGGTCTGAGCTCTGTGTGTCTTGTCGGCTGACCGTGGATATCGTAGACCTGGATGGCGCGCGAGATTCGACTTGAGCAAGTCGTGCTGCCAGTTCGTTGACTTGGGCTTCCAACAAGTTCAGCCGCGATCTTTCGTCAGATGTGCAGGTCGCCGTCGGAAGGCTGGTGTTGGCACCTCGAGGCATCGCGTGTTCGATGAGATCCGTTTCCCTTGAAGGACTCTTGAGACTAGTCTCGAAATCTGCACTCAGATGGAGACTTGGACGCAGTGCGCCCTTGTCGGACCCAGCGACAACGTATTTGTACTCCTCTACTCTCTTCACTGTTCAAATCTTCGAAACGCAACCTCGTCCTTCATGAAAGATGCTAACGACCACATGTCTTATGGATCGCGTGTAAACAACACCAAAGATAGGGCGTTCGCGTCAAAGCCCGCGCAGCGCTGGCCATAACTTGGCCCCAGGGCATGTTTGTCGGGCATGAGATCTGAGTATCCAAGCGGCAAGGTGCTCGAATTCGGACTATCGTCAGTGCTGTCCAACTTCCAATGCTGGAAAGTGATGGACTGGCGAGGTATCCCTGTTGAATAGCATGTGGCGTTAAGGAAACGTGAGAAAGTTTATCGACCTACTGCTGCCCACTTCTAACGCTCGTTCACAGACTCTGATGATGGAGCCTTTTCCAGAGATTGCATCGTGGTCATGACTTTCTGGAATGAAAAGAGGTGACGAGGTTCGCGGGTCTTTGGTAGACTGTGTCCACAGACCGCTGGCGAAGAACATCGACACCGGAGCTGTACAGCACAGTGACCATACTCGCATGCCAGCCATTGGATGGCTGAAAGGAGACACTCTACGCCTCTTTTTCAGTGCCTTCTGATATAGAATGGGAGAGACTGCTCGTAGCCGCAATATGGCTTAAGAAAGGTAGCGTCTAATCCACTTCGCACAAGGCCGACAGCCATTGACCAGATGCGAGGATGGATAGATGCTTCTTCTTTGAGAGTGCCTCCTCGATGCAATGAAAAGGTACGAAAGAAAGTATCTGTCGCCCTGGATATGAAACACCGTCAAAAGATAATGGGCTCTTGAAGTGCGATTAACTACGGGCAGATCGGTCTCGAAATCATGAACGCATCCGGCGACAAGACATAACGCCTTGCCATGGATGCTCGCCGCGCCTTCAAATGTGTAGATCCAGACGGAGTGGTGAGATTCCTGATGTTGTGAGGGAAGAAAGAGAGGGCGTCGTGGAAAAGCTTTCTGATATTGGCTTCCGACGCTCGGACCAGCATTTCAATCAGCGCGGCTGTGATTGGCGCGGGAATAGTAGGAAACAGTGCTCCTCGGCAGGTCGACTTGGATTGGATTGAGCGTAGATGTCACCACACGCCTGATCTGACCTCCTTCACCACCTCACAGCAGCAGTCTATCCCCCAGAGCGACGATGCTGGCCCAGAGAATCGCTCAGCAATCGCTGCGGCGGTGTATGTGCTGCCAGAAGCCCTCACGAGACCCCGTCTAACACCTTCGCAGTGGCCGCCCAGCCCAATGCTTACCGATTCGCGGCGCCGGCAGCAATCGCAACGGGAGCCTTCACCAGCCAGCGAAGGTCAGCCTTGACAGAGTCCTCAATCTCCTAATCCCCAGCATACTGACCACCCTCTAGACTCGTCGCCGCCCAAGCCGTCCCCGAACACGAAGCCTGCGACAGCATCCTCGCAAAGCAACGCCTAAACCGCCCCGTAGCCCCCCACCTCGCCATCTACCAACCGCAAATCACCTGGTACGGCTCCGCCTTCAACCGCATCACCGGCTGCGTCCTCTCCGGCGGCTTCTACATCTACGGCGCCCTGTACCTGGTCGCGCCCGTGCTGGGCTGGCACGTCGAGTCGGCCGTCGTCGCGGCGTCCTTCGCAGCGTGGCCGCTGGTTCTGCAGATTCTGGCCAAAACGAGCGTGGGCTTCTTCTTTACGTTCCATTGCATGAATGGGATTCGGCATTTGACCTGGGATACCGCGAGCATGATCACAAACCAGAAGGTTGCGCAGACGGGGTGGTTTGTTGTTGGGGCTAGTGCGCTGGGTGCGCTTGCGTTGGCGTTTATATAAGTGGTATGGAGACGATTGAGATACACGTTTTGGAGTGTGCATGTTTGAAAGAATATCTCGATATACATGCGGTGCTGTGACGGCTTCTGCAGTTTCGCCCTCTGCACGTACAATCGGAAATTGGTCTGAGAGAGACAGCTGACCTGTATACCAGAAGAAACGCTCACCAGCCAGATTCCCTTGACCCACAGCTTTCCACAAAGTTCAAATACTCTCAAGCGTACGGCCGTCAAATCTTGCTGCATTTCGTTCCACTCTGTCGATATACTATATAACCCCAGGCGTACTTTACCCAATCGCAGTCTTCGCATCATCCTCAATCTTGATCAACACACTCTTATGCTCCAAATGCTCCTCGACACTATACCCATACCCCTCCCGGCCCTGTCCACTCCCCTTGTACCCGCCAAACGGCATATCATGCGCCATACTCGGACTCGTGCAATTGATCCCCACCGTCCCGCTCTCATACGCCTTGGCGACCCTCAGCGCCCGGTTGATATCTTTGGTGAACACCGACGCGTAGAGTCCATACTCGGTGGCGTTGGCTTTTTCGAGCGCTTCCTCCTCGGTCTTGAACGTGTTGATGTTGACGAACGGGCCGAAGACTTCTTCCTTTTGCGTCTTCTCGTCCTCGGAGACGTTGGAGTAGATGGTAGGTTCGATGAAGAAGCCCTTGCCGTCGACTTGGGAGGGCTTGCCGCCGGACTCGAGTTTCCCGGCGCCTTGCGAGGCGGCGTCGAGGAAGGATTTGATGCGTTCGTGTTGGAGGCCATCGGCTTGCGGGCCCTGCTGGGTGGCCGGGTCGAGAGGATCGCCCTTCTTCTGCGTGGAGAAGATCTCCACGAAGGCCTTCTTGAACTTCTCCGCCACGGACTCTTGCACGTAGATCCGACTGTTGGCGATACAGGCTTGTCCCATGAGGATCTGGAGGGAGGTGGAGGTGGCTTGCGCGGCTTTGGGGATGTCGGCGTCTTCGAAGACGATGGCGGGGGATTTGCCGCCGAGTTCGAGGACGACTTTTTTGAGGTTGCTGCTGGCGGCGGCGGCTTGGATTTTGCGGCCGGTGAAGGTCGAGCCGGTGAAGTTTACGAGGCGGATGTCCATGTGGGAGGCGAGGGTGGCGCCTGAAGGCGTGCCGTGGCCGGAGAGGATGTTTACGACGCCTGGGGGGAAGCCGATCTCGTGCACGGCGTGGGCGAGGCGGGCTGGTGTTAGGGGTGCTAGAGAGGTGTTAGTACGTTTGTTCAAGACTTTCGAAGCACCGCATTCTGGAGGCTTCGAGTTGACCGTTATGCTTGAACTCACCTTTCTCCGACGTCTTCAGAACGATCGTACAGCCAGCCGCGAGAGCTGGGCCAATCTTCATTGCAAACGAAATCGTAGGGATGTTCCAGGGGATGATGGCTGCGACAGGGCCAATTGGCTGGCGGAAGGTCATGTTGACGAAGCCTGGGGTGTTCAAGCTCGTCGTTCCCCTCGCCTCATATCCAGCCTCTGCGTAGTGCTCGAACAGGCTGGCTGCGAAGAATCCATCGAAGTATGTCGAGACCTAACGCGGTTGTTAGCCACATTTCGACCTTCTTGATCTTCTCTGTTACGTACTGGTCGACCCATATCCATGGCGTTCAACTGTGCAAGCTCGCCATGAAGCTCCTTGAGCTTAGCAGCGAGTTGCTTCAACAACGCTCCACGTTCTTCGGGACTCTTTGCTGCCCATGCTGGAAACGCAGCCTTGGCAGCTGCAACAGCTCGGTTCGTATCGTCAACTGAAGCCTCGCAGACATCGACGATCTTCTCGTGGGTGTAGGGCGACTTGAGCTCGAAAGTCCCCTTGTCAGAGGACTCGCAGAACTCGCCATTGATGTAGTGGCGACGTTCGATCTTGTCTGTGGGAATAGGGAAGCCCATTTTGGAAGTTGTAGAGGGTTGATTGGAGAGAGGTGAGGAAGGAATGGAAGTCTTTGCAAAGAGAAGAGGAACAATGAGAGCGAAACCCAATCTTACATATAGGCATTCGTTCAGCTCCGTTACTCAGATGAAGGCCACCTCCCAAGGAAGCCCGAGCTCAAGCTGACTGTCCCTACAGAGTGATATGATGGAGTAAGACTCTAGCTTTCATAGTGGCATAGGGGCTGAGAAGGATGAACGCGATGCCATCGAGCCGTGGTTGTGGGTAACCCTGTCCGATCATTCGTGGCGCTGGATTCTGGGAGCTGATCTCTTGCGGCGCGGTGCAGTCTCATGAGCGCAGATCGCGTATAGCTAACCCAATTGTCGTGGATTTCGGACATGAAGCGGCCGCCGAGTCCGTTAATGTCAGCATCGAGAAGGAGGATGTTGCGCGTGTCGTTGAAGCTGTGGTCTTCACCAGGTCATTGACAAATTGTTTGGCCAAGCAGCAACTGCCGTCTTTCCTTCCACAAGCGCAGGCGCTGATCAAGGGCTGACCGACATGGTTATGGCGTAGTCGTACAAGTCTCGTACAAGTCGACGCGTTCATTTGTCCTGAGCATGGCCTCCAAAAGGAAAGCATTGCGTATTGGATACTTGTCGGATCGAAGCTTGCGCAGAAGGATTCCGCGACTATTGATTCTCAGGGTCCAGCCCAGCGACGACATCGTGTCTTCCCAGCCCGAGATCTCGCACTCTGCATCGAACAACACGACCGTACTCTGACATGCGCTAACTCCGCTATTCCTCTTGAGAGTCGACGTGTATGCCATTGCCTGGAATATCCGTCGGCCGATGGAACGCCTTAATCCGCACTCACCATATAACATCCCGTAAGAAAGTCGCCAAGCTACGACAGGCGGCCGCTACAGAAGATGTCTATGCCTTACTCCACAGCGGCCGCCCTCCAGGGATCATGTACGTCGAGGGAACACAAGCTGGAGTAGAGTCTTGGGTTGCGACGGTCCAGGTGCGTCAGCGTCAGCGTGGCTTTCCGGCCCATCTTGCCCGTTTGGAACGCATATATGCGGTGTCTTCGTACGGGTGCTGACCGTGGCTTGTCATATAGAGGCTTCGATATAAGGACTTCCAGCTCGCTTCGAGGCCTTCTGTGGTTGAGAGGGGCGCCAACGTGGTCGACGAGGACGGTAATCATCGCCAACCAGGCTTGTTCGAAGTCAGCGCTGTGAAAGACTTTGCGGCCGACATGGAGAAGCGGCAAGTGTACGCCTGGTGGAGGAAGGCCATGGGGTTTACAGGCAGCGAGGACCGCCTGTGAAAGTCATCACATGCAACTGGCGCCAAGGGAAAGTTGCGGCACATGGCATCAACGTCGACATTCCAGCGACCGTCGAAGCTAGCATCCGAGTGTCGAAGTTCACTGATCAGGCCAAAAAGAACTGTCAGTTATTGCTCTGCTCAGACTTGGCCATTGTTGGAGAGGTTTCACCCGCCGCCCATGAAGAAATGGAATTGATAATCTTTTCCAAGACGATCGATGGCCAAAAATTGGACATCCCTCCTCTGGCCTTGCCATGTTGACTATCCTTCGTCCTGGCTATCTCTGTGAGACTTGAACGAACTGGAGCAACCCTCGAAGGCCAAAAATTCGCTAATGGCAAAGAGTCGATCCAAGGGGCAAAAGGAATGCCTTGAATAGCTTTGAACGGTTTCGATCCGTTGCCCTCCGGGTTACTACATTGCTGTATGAGCCCGGCGCGCTCCCACTGCGCCACAACTGGAGTTTTGTTAGTTGGATCTGGAAGAGGATCGAACTGGTGCACATACAGCTTTGATTTCGGAGGTGAGTGTCACGAAGAGTTTTCACATGTGACTCATTGGAGACTAGTGCTCTGACCATTCGGCCAAATCAACTCTCGCTCTGATTTGTTGGAGGCTTGGCAATGCCTTTTTCCTTATATTCATTTGCACTGCTCTGCGTTTGGCAAGGATCTCTTTAACAGGGCTGTCGAGTCTCTAGAGTCGCCTTCAAAGATGTCTTGAACGCGGCTAGGCTTTGGCTTGGCAGCCTTAGATGGAGACGCTATGTAGCAGATCGCATCTTGCGGGATTCAATAAGGCCACCGTTAGGAGAAAATATCATCGAGACTTCGAGCATACAAATAGAAGAGGGAGTAAGACTGATATATGACAGCCTTATCTAGCTGCTGAGCTTTCACACTGCAAGCTAAAGTAATCAAGCTTGTAGATTGGCCCCCCTCGGCTCTCACGTTCACTAAGACTGATACTCTATTACACACACTCCTGCAAGACGTTCCAAGCGAGCGGTTGAGTATCGCCAGAGGCAACATTGATCTACTACATCAACATCTGCGCCAAACATAAGCTGCAGCTCTGGAAATTTCATTGGCCAAGAGCTGTTCGCAGCTTTTGAGCTCTTCCTTCGTCTTTGCCATGAACGACATCCCTCAGCACGTGAGCAGTCATTCAATGAATATGTTGTGGCTGTTAAATTCCTCGATGTAGGCTTCATGTGACGTGTAGAGTGGAATTGAACATCTCGTGTTCAGTGAGGTGACCGAGTTCGACCGCGGCGCTTTGACCACGCGGGTCAACCCGGCGACGAGACGTTCTCCTGTGCGTGTTGGCTAGACAAGAAGCCTTTACCAGGACTCTCAATCGCAAACCACCACACACCACCTACTCCGCTCCGCACTCCCAATGTCGTCCGCCGCTCTCACTCGCGTCGCCCGCGCGAGCTTCTTCTCCGCCCCCTCCGCCCGTCTGCGGCCGGTGCGCGCTCTTCAGGCCCAGCCCTTCAGACCCGCCGCCGTGGCCGGCTTCTCCTCCGCCAGCAGGCGACTCTCAGACGATCACCACGAGGAGAGCTTCGAGGAGTTCACTGCAAGGTACGACAGGCCTGTCCCGGCACTCAATGGCGCCCTGGTAGCTATATCAGCTCAAACTGCCTCAATCCGCCGATCACACGCCGAGGAACCCAATCCAGCTCCAAAAAGTGCGTTCTAATGTGAAATCTTACGCAGATACGAGAAGGAATTCGAGTCGGTCCAGGACGTCTTCGAGCTCCAGCGTAACCTCAACAACGCCTTCGCGTACGATCTCGTGCCCTCCCCATCCGTTATCACCGCTGCTCTGCGGGCCGCCCGGAGAGTCAATGACTACCCAACCGCTGTGAGAATATTCGAGGGTATGGCAGACGAATACACACGGTGTTGTGCGACCGCGACTGATCATACACAGGCATCAAGGCAAAGGTGGAGAACAAGGGCCAGTACGACGAATACCTCGAGGAGCTAAAGCCATTGCGGGAAGAGTTGGGTGTGAACCTCAAGGAGGTCATGTACCCAGAGGCCTCGTAGGACGAGTCTACACAGCTGCATGAAAATCGGTGTTGATGCTAGAGGAGAAGAGCGAGTTGAGATACTAGCGTGGAGTGGCTGGGGTGAAAAGCAACAAGAGACGTATATTGCAGAGCTACGCGATACAGAGGTCGGGCGTGCTCTGTTATGCTACAATAGCCTCGCTCAGCAGATCTTGTACAGTTTTCCTATCCCAATGGCTGACAATTTCTTGATCTCTTATTGGGCGGACAAACATTGGGGTCTGAACGGACTGGTAGGAGGTGTAGGAGGACAAGATGCAAACGAACAACGACGAGCAGAAAGCTCACATTCGATGGGGCATATGGATTGGATCTGAGCGCTACTGACATCTAACAGGGCGCTCCTCGATTTCGCACTCGACACTGCCAACGAACGCAAGACTCCCTCGAGCCTACTTCCACAAACACGAATGACTCAATCGCCAATTTTCGATAGCTGATTTTTCCACGAAAGCTCCTCAACGACAGCTGCTCTCGGATAAGTGATCATTCTGGGTATCGGGATTATCGCGGAAGCTGGCTTGATCGGTTGGAAGGCCGATTCTTACGTTGCTAGGGGCGGAAGTCGCCTGCAGCCTTACAGGGATATATTCGACCTCACGTCAAACAAGACATGAACTGGACGAATGAGTTGGCCTTGGCACTCGAAGGGCGAATCACTACGGCGCGCGCAAATTTGGTACGATTGTATCGGTATCAAGGACACCACGGTCACGACGGGATCGCAAACAATCTGTCTTGATGCGCCTGTGGGCGGATTTTGATATGGTCTTCCGGGTAGGGGCATTAAAAGCGTGGGAGTTGGTTCGATGATAAAGCAGTGCAACTGCCCCAAGTTGTCGCGAATTTGGTCGTCACCTTTGCAGACACCGCTCGTCCTTTAGATCCTGGACGATGCGACGTTCTGATAGCCTTCCGACGATATCGAAGGAGTGCGATCATGCGTGGTACTTAAACCACAATCAGGAAGCCGCAACCTACTCAACTTCTTAATGCGGAGGCAATGCAACCGTAGCATTTAGACTATGCTTGGCCGGTGGCCGGCACTAACCCTCGAAGAAAAGACGGGAGGCCTGACAGTTATACTTGCAGTCAGTAGAACAAGTACGTTCTGCTACTACTACTGACTTTCAATTGCACTTCAAGATGGAGGTGTTAAAGGTGGCACTGCTAAGCTTTGCGGCAAGCACTGCTGCATACGGCGCACCAGCATTGGTCTCCTCACCGGGACAGAGCGCAGCAATTCCAGCATGGGATCTTCAATCGACTGCCAGTGTGCACAATGATCTTAGCGACGTTTCAAAACCAAGCTACGACTCTTCATCATGGCACCATGTCGGCTCGAAAGGTACCCTGATGGGCGGTCTTGTCGAAACCGGCGTGTACAACGCAGACGACCTCTTCTACTCAACCAATCTCGAAGATACAGTTGACTCGTCCGAATTCGCTGTTCCCTGGCTGTATCGACAAGAGTTCCCTCTTCAGCCAGGTCAAGGAAAGCACTTTCTTCTGCAGACGAATGGCATAACTTCTAAGGCAGATGTCTGGCTCAATGGGCAACAGGTGGCGAACAAGTCTGTTCAGGCTGGTGCCTATGGAGGACGAACATATGATGTGACGAAGTTGGTGAATGGTCAGAATGCGCTGGCGATCAAGGCCTATCCAACAGACTATAACTTGGACTTTGCTTTGGGCTTTGTGGACTGGAATCCTTATCCGCCTGATAATGGGACTGGAGTGTGGAGGGATGTTGATGTCAAGCAGACGGGATCGGTCGCTCTGGGACCGACGAGGGTCATCACAGATTTCAAGCAGCCAGGCGCGAGCTCAGTGCAGGCTACGGTGAAGAACGAGCTGTGGAATTTGGAGAACAGGACCTTTAATGGCCTTCTGACCGCCGTACTCAAAGATGACGAGGGGAAGACTGTGGCCACCGCATCGCAGAAGTTCACCATTGGGGCTTCTTCGAAGACGACCATAGCCCTTCCAGCTACGATCCAGAACCCTCAGGTCTGGTGGCCTAAACAATGGGGCGATCAGCCACTCTATACCGTGCAACTCACCGTACGTACCGCGAACAGTCTCTCGGATCAAGCGACACGTACTTTCGGCATCCGCAGCGTCACCTCCCAAGTCAACTCCCACAACGACACCATCTTCAGTGTGAACGGCCGTCCCTTTCAAGTCCTAGGCGGAGGCTATTCGTCCGATATCTTCCTCCGCTGGGATCCCGCCAAATTCGCCACGCAAGCACAATACGTTCTCGACATGGGCATGAACACGATCCGCCTCGAAGGCAAACTCGAGCATCCAGAGCTTTACGACATCTGTGACCACATCGGGCTGATGGTCATGCCGGGTTGGGAATGCTGCGACAAGTGGGAGGCATGGTCGTACAATGACGATGTCACGGATGCGCCGTTGTGGAATAATAATGATTATATGACTGCTGGACAGAGCATGAAGTATGAGGTTGGTGCTCTGCAGGGCCATGCGAGTTTGTTGGCGTATCTGGTGGGAAGTGATTACTGGCCAAACCAGCGAGCTGCGAAGATGTACGTCGACACTCTGAGGGAGGGCGATTGGGATGTGCCGATTATCGCCAGTGCCGCGAAGAGAGGATACCCTGAATGCATTCTTCCACCTAGTGGATTCAAGATGGATGGACCGTACGATTGGGTACCTCCAAACTATTGGTATGGAGACCAGCTCGGTGCTGCCTTTGGGTTTGGCAGCGAGCTGGGAGCCGGCGTAGGGACCCCCGAGAAAGGCAGCCTGCAGAAATTCTTGAGCTTTGCAGACATGGATGATCTATGGCAAAGCCCAAACAAGCAGCTCTACCACATGAGTCGCGGAGAATCTTCGTTCAACAACCGAACAATCTACAATCAAGCCCTTTATGCGCGATACGGGGATCCTACGAGTTTGGATGATTACCTCCTGAAAGCGCAAATGATGGATTACGAGGCTACGAGGGCGGAGTATGAAGGCTACGCGGCGAAGTGGAATGCCGAACGGCCTGCTACGGGAGCGATCTATTGGATGCTGAACAACGCCTGGCCTTCGCTGCATTGGAATCAGTTCGACTATTACCTTCATCCTGCTGGCTCGTACTTTGGGACGAAAGTTGGGTGTCGAGTTGAGCATGTGGCGTATGACTACCAGAACAAGACCGTGTATCTGATCAACCGCTCGCTGGATAATACTGGGGCGAGGAGTGTTGAGATGGAGGTTGTGGGTTTGGACGGAAAGAGCATAGCGAGAAAGAATGTATCGGCGACCACCGTGCCCAATACGAGCAAGGAGGTGGGCAATGTACCTGGAATCGACAAGATCAAGAACGTTGGCTTCCTGCGGCTCGTGCTGAGGAACAACGCCGGCGAGGTGCTCAGTCGAAACGTATACTGGCTCACCTCTGGCAACGATGAGCTAGACTGGGACGACTCCACGTGGTACTATACGCCCGTCACAGACTTCGTTGACTTAACTTCCCTTCAACATATGAAGCCAGCAAACGTCCAAGCTACAGCAAAACATTCAGAACGAGGCTACTCGATTACTTTGGAGAACCAGTCGAACGTGCCGGCCGTCTTCATTCGATTGAACCTGGTCGATAGCAGGGGTCAGGATATCACGCCTGTGACGTGGGAAGATAACTATGTGAGTTTGCTTCCTAAAGAGACGATGACAGTGGCGCTTAGCTTTGATGGGAGGCAGCAAGGTGCGGCTGTGGAGATGAGTGGTATCAACGTCAAGGCTGGGAAGATCGTGCTTGGGCGATGAGATGAGATTGAACGATGAATGCCGATGCCGTACAACGATCATTCTTCCGTCTTTCTTACTTTTCAACAGCTCCTCCCTTCAGACATGTTGCAGCCTTACCCGTTTCTCTCAAAACTAACATCAATGCTCCCCATCCTGATCGTCCTAACCCTCCTCTCCATCACCTCCCTCCTTGCCTACATCCACCAACTCCACTCCAACTTCCACAAATTCGCCGCCATAACCAAACTCCAAGAAGACGAACTCAAGCGAATGCAAAGATGGATCCTCAACCACCGATTCCTCGAGCCAGAGGCTTCGATCGTACGCTTACCGGACGATAAGATGATTTCAAGAATCTCGAATGAGGAGGAGGAGTCCAGGTTGGGGGAGTTGTTCGCACGGGAGTTGGAGATTTTGGAGCATCTTTATGGCGATATGGAGTAGTTGAATAAGGGGGCATGAGGGGTGATTGTTTCGAGAGCAAAGGAATCGCGAGATGTAGAAGGTATGTGGTGGGTAGAGGGGAAAGGGGCAAATATTCCATCTAGAACAAGCAAACAAGTTCTCTTTGCGACATCTCTCCCTTTAAAGGAAACCAGACCGCCAGCCATGATTCAATCCTCCTTCCATCTGTCACTCAATCGAACTACTCATCCATGGCTAAATTCGTCGAATCCTTCTTATTAGGCCTCGTCCTTTGCTGCTGGATCATCGTCGCCATCATCTTGCTCGGCCACATGATCGTGAAACTCTTCGAGTGGTACGAGCGTCGTCAACAACCGAGTGACCGGGAGACGGATGCGTTGATTTCGGCGATTGAGAGGGCGCCGGGGAGGTACCCTGCGCAGGGGTATGGGATGTGAGGGCGGCGGTTGGGGAGGGGATGTTGTTTGTTGAGAGGACGGCGATGGTGGGTTGGATCGGGTTGCAGATGGAGATGGAGATGAGACTGTTTGCCCCTGACATCGACGTTCTTGATCAATGATATCGATATCTTGAAATCGGGATATCGTAGATGTGAGATGAGACTCAGCAATGATGAACTCGGATCAGATCATATGCCTTTCTCGTACAACGCATATAAGGCTGCGCGGGGAAGTACATCCTGCTTGTACCTCACACAAGAACAAATCATCAAGAACAAACAGTCAACAACGTCTTTCCAAGACTTCCAGGCCAGCGTCGAGGCTACCTTCAAAGCCTACCACGAGGAGACGAGTCAGCGAATCCGTCGTTTGGAAGAATCCGTCTGCTCAAGGCAGGTGAGCATCCGTCAGGAGGCTGTCGACTATGGACACAAGGCTCCTCAGGAGTATGGTTCCCGTTTCGAGTACGTCACCCCAAATAGCCATGGTCCGCGGCATATGATCAGAGAGACTATCCCATTGATCTTCATTCGTCCAAAGTACGCCCCGATGTCCCGCATCGTCAGCGACCACTACGAGGACTACGAACCCTTCGATAGCGACTCAATCCTACTCCAGCCGATCCTCCTGTCCGTCAAAGACGCCGTCATCATCCACGAACTAGGATGGGGCCGTAAGCGGTCAAACAAGCCTCACCCTGGGCAAGTGCCGACCACGGGCTACTCTAGTGACTGGAATCCCTTCCACGATGAGGACATCGTCATCGGATCGAACAGCGGGTTTGCACCAGGTGCTTCTGGTAATCCTGGGAGTGGTGGGTCGGATGGTTCGCCATCGCGGCCGAATACGCCTCCTTCGACTTCGCCTGTTCCGTCTTCGTCTGGTACTAGTTCGTCTTCTTCTAGTGAGGGTAGTAAGAAGAAGTCTGATGCTGGTTCGACCGGAAATAAGGATCTCGAGAAGGGCAAAGAGAAGGACAATGCTGGCTTGAGCCAGGTCCAGTGAGTTGAGGACAAGCGGGCTGCTGATGTCGGATCAGGAATTTGAGCAAGGTAGATTGAATAGTCGACTTCGTTATATCAGGCATAAGACCGCGGTCCTGTGAATGGTTGTCATCGATTGTAAACCAACGAGAGGAAGTTCAGCGCGTATGCATTAGAGCAACTCATTCAAGCAACCTTGCAAGCGTTGTGTTGCTATCCCCCAAGCCCAAAGCGCCCATTTCACAGGATCCCAGTGATGGTGGTTCAACTCATACACCTCAATCTCGAGTGCTTCCATATCCGATGCATCTTTGCATGTCATCGGCGGAGCATCGGGAGAATCTCGTCTGTACTCTCCGATCTTCAATATCGTAAGCAAGATGCCCTCGTATCGTTGAGAAAGATCTCTTTATCTGTCATGACCGCATACCAGTGTTCGAAGAAGCGATGGACTCGAACTTTAGGACAGACTCGGCCGAGAGGATAGAGAATGCAGTCGGTCAATCTTCGGAGGCTGTTGAAATTCAGGGGAAGGAAGAATCCGAGCCAGACCGAGCTTCATCTGGCCATAGGTTCAGCCTGGTATTTGCAAAATACTCAATATCTAATGTGGTAAATTTGTCAGCTGTTGCTGGCTGCTTGTTGTCAGCAACATGTTTGGGCTACAATGGCGTATTGTCACTTGAGAACCCGACGTAGTGGCAATGAAGCAATCTGCGTTGGCATTAGCCTGGAGAGCAAGTGACCTGAGGATAAAACCCGTCCGGAAGTTCCTGTCATGCCATATTTCTTAAACATAGACTTGCTATCGAAACTCTCCGGCCCTGAACCAGCGACGAGAAGCACGTTTCCCATCGACTATCAAACGTAGTCTGCTCTTGCCAACCGCACATCCCACCGAAACGCAATGACATCCAGATACTCTCGTGATGCGGGCCCGAATTTCAACAATGGCATCAAGAATGTAGCGCTCGTTGGAGTGAGTATCCACTAGTCCTCAATGGCCCCGTCAAAAATCATTCTTTCTAATATGTTGTCAGACCACTGGACAGCTGGGCAAGGTCTTCGTCGAGCACATCCTCAAGACCGGAAAGCACAACCTAACCGCGATCACTCGTGCTGGAAGCAACACTAACGTTCCCGAGGGCGCGAAAGTTGCCGCGGTCGACTACAACGACGAAAGTTCGCTCGTTGCAGCCTTGACAGGCCAAGATTTTTTGGTCATCACTCTGGCCTTGACTGCACCTCCGGACACACATAGCAAGCTGGTCAGAGCGGCCGCCAAAGCAGGCGTACCGTATATCATGCCCAACGCCTATGGCATCGACTTCTATGGCAAGCCGACGCTCCTCGAAGACATCCCGGCGCTGCAGTCCATACTATCAAACGTGAAAGAGGTCGAAGAAGTCGGCGCGCAGTGGATCGGGTTGACTCCGAGCTTCTGGTTCGAGTACAGTCTTGGTGTCGGACCATTCACATACGGGTTCGACTTCCCGAACAAGAGCGTGACCTTCTTCGACGACGGGAAGACGAAGGTCAACACGACGACATGGCCACAAGTGGGTTGAGCCTTGGCCGCTCTGATCTCCTTGAAGAGGGTTCCGGACGATGAGAGTGACCAGTCGGTCACCCTGGCACAATTCGTGAACAAGCCGGTGTACATCTCGAGCTTCCGTCTCAATCAACGAGAGATGCTCAACAGCGTCAATGCCTTCATGAAGAAGACTGACGACGACTGGAAGATCTCGTATCAGCCGGCTGGGAAGCGTTCTAAGGAGGGTTGGGAAGAGCTTGCGAAGGGCGATGGCCGCGGGTTCCTGAAGGGCATGTACTCTCGCGTGTTCCAGAGCCCGAGCGATGGAGTCTACGAGACTCATAATGACCTTCTTGGTCTGCCAAAGGAGGACCTTGCACAGGCTGTACAGGATGCACACAACTGGTCTGTTTCTCAGCGTGCTAGTGACAATTAGCAACCCACGTCAAGTGACGAGTCGTATAGACGACATGTTGGTCTCGACGTTCCTGAAAGGGTCGATGATCCAAGGAACGCTATCGGTAACTCGCATCAGCGACAGTTGATCTTCTACATTCGATCAGCCTCTAAGGTCAACAGCATCAACTCGGTGCATACCTGAGGGCTTACCCCTGTTCGGTGGCTTGAAGCAGGTCGCTGAAGGAACGTGTGCCTGACACAACACACTCGTCAGCTGGAGGCAGTGTGCATATGTAGCTGAGCGGCTGAAAAAGCCCTACTTTGTTCGAAGGTAGCCTCTATGGATAAGAGGGTATTCTGGTCATCGCAGAGGCCGCCCATGCTGAGCCTTCTTGTCGAACACATTGCAATGCGTGTCGGCCCTCTGTAACCGTTTGAAATACTGCCGATTTCCAGCACTACCACTCGAGAGTTTCAATAGCTCAGTCAAATACCAATTTAGTCATCCAACATGGCGAACACCAAGCATGTTTACGTGGTTTATGAACCCATCCACGCGGAAAGCTCTCTTCCAATGACGATTCAGCAACTTGTCGGGTTCTCTCACGCAAAACTCGTCGTCTTGTCCAGTGGCCAAATCGATGGCCAGGGCCGGAGCAAAGGCAAGGGCAACGTGTACGACATCTGGAAAGACGGCAAGCAAGAGATCGGATATGGGGATGAAAGAGGTCGACCGATCAAGTGGGATGGCCTGGCAACAGGAGAGAGATTCCGCCACCTCTGTTACACAGACAAGAGCGACAAGGAGGTGATGAACGCAGGTGAGGCGAATCTTTCCCTGGAGATTGAAGAGGATTCTGACCATGGCCAATAGCTGCGTCTGTCATCGCCGAGATGAAGACCTACAACTTGGTCTTCCGGAACTGTGAAGACTTCGCATATCGCCTTGGGGAGAAGCTCACTCGTGCAATGGTGTACCCTGGGTGGTTGCCAAACTCTCCAGTCAATGTGGGCGAGTACGAGTATTTGCAGTCCTCGGCGGTAAATCCGTTTGGGTTTCGAAACCTCTTTGGACGTAGAGATCATCGGCCTTGATCGAGACAGTCCTCTTGTGGTTTGAGGTTGGTCACATCTGAGAGGCCTGGAAGGGCTGGGGGACAGAGAATAGATATCCAGGAGTTGGTGGGCACAGGATGGCGGAGGCGAGTTGGCTTGGCCACTTGGTCATCTTTAGAATGAAGAACTTTCTTGCCAGAAGATATTCGATAAAGTCCAAGACGTGTGCTTGGTACATTGCTTATCCTTAGCAATCTTAGTCGGCCAGGCGCGGGATGGTCTTTGATGTGCTGTTGACGTGAGATCCGAATCCGAAACGCTAAATTCTTAATAAGGGTGAGGTACCGAGTCTTTCACTTGGAGCTCGACTTGTTCTGACTTCCCTCGAACCTGTCGTCTTTGTCGTTGCTGTTGACTCCGCGCATTAGCTGGCAAGATTGCGCGTGTGACGGAGCAAACGCATATCTCACGATGTTCGATTGCTCGAGGCAAGGACAGATCGACGCTCACCGGTCTCAAGGCAACAACAGGTAGTATCCTTCTCAATTCCCACTACTCGACTCTTTGCACACTTCATCGCTCTCAGCAGCATTAACCAGTAGAGACTCACGTCAACGATGACGACTGCAGCTTCTTCGGCATCTTATCAGCTCTTCGACGGCGACCGAACAGAGAGGATACACAACCTTCGTATTCGAGCAAGCGGGCGGAGCAACACTGGCAGCACTACGTCTTCTCGCGCCTCAACACGAAGCAACAATGCACCGAAGCGATCAAGCAACCCCGACGAACCTTCTCGATTCGTAATCGACCTATCTCTACCTCCCGAGCAACGTTATCTCGAGGTTTGTACGGCTTTCAAGAAACAGCTCAAAGATATCACGCCGCTATTTGATGAAGTTGTCGGCGGATTCCTGCATTGCATCCCTGTTCGGCGGGTGCATCAACTCGCTAGGCTTCTTCTACGAGGCATCTACGACAAGGAGGAGAACAGAGAGCTCAAGGGCATCAGCAAAGCGGTAGGCGTTGATATGCATCTCCTGGTCAGCTTCAACGTTCTGCTGGATCTGTTGATGGGTTGTACCAGCGGCGGAGCACTCGTAAGAGATGGCGAAGGCGGAACGAAGATGGTACACTTTCGCACGCTGGATTGGGGTATGCCGTCGCTGCGGAAGCTTGTAGTCCAGCTAGATTTCAAGAGACGGCAAGATGGGCCTATTATTGCTTCGAGTATCACGTACGCGGGATATGTTGGAGTTCTTACTGGAGTCAGAAAGGACTTTTCTGTCAGCTTAAACTTCCGGCCGAATCGAAATGACAAGGGGAAGCATTGGTCCGATGTCAAATACTACTATCACTTGTTGATGGTCTTACTGGGTTGGAGACGAAGCATTTCAAGTCAGTTGAGGTGTTTCTTGATGCCTCAAAAACAGGAAAAGTCTACAACTCGGGGGCAGGAAGCAAATGACCAGGTGAAATATTGGACTTACGAAGAGACGGTGTCTTGTATAGGAGGTGGAACTGGCAAGCCTCTCAGAACTACCGCATGCTATTTATGCTTCGGCAACGGCCAGGAGACGACGGTCATAGAGAAAGATCGGGCCACAGCAACGTTACGCTCGAACAACGTCTTCATTGCGATAACGAACAACGATGTGGATCACGAAGACGAAACCAACATACCAGTGCAAGCAGGGGAACGGGAAACCTCACTGGCTGACATAGTCAACGAAGGCAAAGATCGACGGCAATGCACGGAGGGCAACTACTTCCTCATGAGGCAGCACGCTGCCGCTTGGAGGGCGAACGCTGGGCTAGGACACAGTCTAGAAGAGGCCGTGAGCGCTGACAATATCACGGCAATGCTGCAGTGGTATCCCACCACGAACGAAATGACGCATTTTGCTTGTTTAATGGACCCAAAGGAAGGCGCCGTTCGATGGTGTCGCCGGTGGGCAAGGCCTGCCACTAAACGCTGGATCAGGGAACACCAAGGATATCAACGGAGTACGTATTTGTAGGAACAATAATAGCGTACCAGCGTCTTGCTGCAAGCACTTTCATTGTGTAACGGTGCTACCGAGGCTGAGACCTCCCAATCGATCAACGTGAGATAAACGTAGTGCTGGGCGTCTTCTTTCACGTGCTGAAACTCGCTCGCGCCTGCCTCCAAACCAGTCCCTCGCATGTAAATCCGCGCAGGCTTGTACATTTCCAACCATTCTGAGGCACACAATGCATGTCGTGGCGGTGTTTCAACGTCATTTGGATGCTTTGTACGGCCAGATGCCCGTCGTCGGCGGCAAGTCTGTTGGCGTGCCGACCCTTGATCCACAGCTGGCGCGAGGGATTGGACGGCGGTGTCCAACTTCGCGAACACCACGCGCACCGCGTAGTGCATTAGCCTGACCCCTCCCTTCACTCACGAGAGGTCTGTGCGACCTTGGAGCGACGGGGACGTTGGGCCTGCTTCTTCGTGCCGCAGCGACCTCGACTCGACTTCAGCTTCACCACCACGGACAGCAGCATACAACACCACAACAAGAGAAGATCTGAGGAGATCTCGTTGTTCGCTGAACGACGAACCGGCTCGAGCAGCTAGTCAAGGGTTGACGACACGCCCTTGGACGCGTGTGAGATCACGCTCGAGCATCTACCTCATCCCGACATTTCACCATGACTGCACACGCACCATTGGCGAGAGTGCCCTTCGCACCGCTCGACAACCCTCGTCTGCAGCATCTTGCCAATGCTAAGAATCGCCAGAATGGTATGGCACCCTGACACGGTATTGACAAGTCACGTAGCTTACCTTCGCAGGCCTCATTGCACAGAAGTCGTCAGCTCTGAACGGCAAGCCCAACATCATCTCCACCAAGAGCGTGCTCTCGCCCGTCAAGAGGTCCTTCGAGGATGACTTCGACAGCGAGAATGTCGACCCGGCGGTCTTCGACTCGCCATCGAAGAAGACTAAGAGTGACTTGTTCGATAAGCCAGTGAAGCCGTTCACCTTCAACATCACGCCTCAGAAGTCCATGCCGCCACCACCTACGATCCCATCACGACTCTCGACCCCTGCCAGAGCCAACATGTCGTCGCCGCGTGCTCCAATGACTGCACCAGCCGGTCGTTCTCCTCAGCGGAAGATGGCAGGTATCAGCAAGAACCGACGCGTTTCGGCTCCATTCTCGCGTATCGATCCGCCTGGAGGTCGTGTTGGATCGACTCTGCCGTTCAGTCTCGACGCTGCACTAAGTGGCACTCTGACATCCGAGCCCAAGGTTGCTGCCGGCGCCACGATCCAGGAGAGCATGCCCAAGAGCTGGTTCTTCGAGATCTACGAGGACACGCCAGAGGAAGAAGCTGCCAACCTCATGGAGCACAGCACGCTGACGCTGGACCTGAGCTCGGATGACGAGTGTGTCAAGAAGGAGAAGAGCGATCGTGGCAAGGAGAACACGCCGCCAGAGGGATACGATGCACCCACCGCCTCACAACCTGCTCCGAAGCAGATCAAGAAGACGGAGATCATCAGGAAGAAGGTCGTGACGGAGGAGATGGATGATGGTGAGCGTTCGCCGTTGTGCTCTCTCGAGACCGACCCCTTCATCCCAGAAGGACTTGACAAGGACTCTCACGTCGTCGTCGATGAGGTGCAGAAGACCGAAGCCAAGGAGCTCTTCACTGCGCCTGTCCCGTTCACGGCCGGCGAGAAGAAGTCGTCGAGCGTAGTCGTCGATGGCAAGGGCGACGTCAAGGGCGAGATCATCGTCTGGGAGGACACGGATGTTTAGTACGTGATCGATGAGGCGTTGCTTGCTTGGGTGGGCGTTTACTGGATGCGATGGGCCGGCTTTCTGGGTGTTGCTTTCATCAGGGTCTCACAGTACAACGAGTTCACGTTCATGGAGTTCTTCATCAAGGGTTCATGAGATTAGCTGGGGTGTATTGCTGCGGGATAGGTACGGTGTGGGGTCTTCTTCAACTGATCGAGTGGTCGTTTCTGGAACGTTCTGTTGATGTATTGCGTCGAATGTGCATGTAGCGTCGATCGTCGACGAAGAAAGCAGCTCCTTTCCTTTCTCCGACGATCGAAATCGATGACTCTGCCTCCATGGTGATCATAAGATCAAGCGTGACTACATGTATCGCCTATGCTATGAGGTAGATACACGTATCAAGCTTAGTATACGTTTACAGATAAAACAGGTTCATGAGTCAGGTTCATGTTGCTTGACGATTAGAGTTCCGGCTAGTGTGGGTCAATTGCCAAGCATTTGTTGCGGCAAATCACGTGAAGCTTCGCTGACGTGGCAATCACTGGAAAGCGGCTCCACGTGGCGTGCATGCATGGTCCACAGCTCGGAGTTCCTTCTATAGTCCTAACAATTCCTCGGCGACAGACAAGATAGTGTAAGTAACCTTAGTGGAAGTAGAATAGTCTGAAGATCGAACATAAATTAATACTAATATGTATAATAGCGGCCTTATATATTACCGTGTCTTATAGCGGGGACTAGACGGATAACTTATATACTACTATAATATAGTCTCTAGTATAAACGTTAGTAACCTCTACTAGTTTAACTATTAATACTAGTCCTATATAGATATATAATTATTACTACTACTTTATATACCCTCTATTATTATTAATAACTACTTAATACTTTTCCTTTATACTTTAATAGACTCTAGCTATATTAGAGATTAATAGTTTTATCTATTTAATCTATATAGCTTTTATAACTTTCTCTCTTATTATAGGGAAGTACTAGCTAATCCTATACTTTAAAAGACTTTATATATTCTTAATTAGATTAAGATCTAGTAAGTTAGCTAGCTAGTAAAGAAGTATTATAGATCGAGTAGGGTACGTATAGGTATTAGGATCGATACGTTAATCCTAGAATCTTACTTAGTACGGATACTAAGCTTAAGTCCTTAGTTAGAGCTCGTTAAAAGGAGAGAGTTAGTAGACTACTAAAATAATCTTAAAATAGAGGTTTAGGTATAATTATAATCTAAATAGTAAAATTAAATAGTAAGTTAAACGCTATTATATAAACTATAATATCGTTCCTATATAATAAAAAAGAAACGTATTACTCTACACTCTACGAGGTAAGAGAGAGAGTACTCTATCGCTCTCTTAATAGAGCGAGAGAGCGGTTACGTACGTCGATCCTAGGGAGCTAATACGTACCCTACTCGATCCGTAATACTATCCTCTCTCTAGCCTAGCTCGTCCCGAGCTACTATAATAAGTACGTAGTACTTCCCGTTCCGTCGCGTACTTTAGGCGATAATATCTCTCTT